>NC_048597.1:224375576-224675576 GCF_003668045.3 Cricetulus griseus | reverse complement strand
ACTAATGAAGGTTGAATTAGGTAAATACCAAATATCTTGCTGGCTGGAGCTTCCTGGTTCCTTGAAACTTATTATTTATGGCTGACTTCAGCATTTAGACCACTAGGCTTTTGAAAAGTCCAATGTTTTTCTTAGAATTTTTTTTTGTTATCTGTTTCCTATTAAGTGGAGATAAAGGATTTTGTTTAATATATCATGTGGTTGACATGAAGGTCCTTGATTTTTCCCTCCGAAGGAATGAAAAATGACGAGCCCAAATTAGATGTTTTAAAGGCCCTGGGGAAGGGTTCCGGTAAACACCAGAGAGCACTGAGTTTAGGGTTCTAGTACGTTTCTATTGGAGATTTCCTATCTACCGTAGCCTTCATTTTACAAAATACTGGTTGGCATGTTGCCATTTTCTGAAGGCTACCTTCTATGCAAGAAATAGATCAACAATCTTTGGCTAAGTAGAAGACTGTGAGAACCTGTTTGGAAAAATGAGGAAGGGCTTAGCATTAGGATAACAGTTGTTTATAAAGAATTTCTACTCCATGCCCAATGAACTATTTGTAATAGATCTTTTTCTTGAGCAAGTGTAAATAAGCTGGGCATAAAGGTCCACACTTTTAATCCTAGCATTTGCAAAGCAGAGGCAGGCAGATCTCTGTGAGTTTGAGGCCTTAAATTACCCCTTAAATGAGTCACAAAATGCTAACTGCAGAGTTATGTGGGATATTCCAATTATTTTAGTTTAATATCTGGGGGTCTATTCTTCAGGTTTCCTCTACCATTAGAGGAGTCTATGTGAGACTTTTGTGAAGGGCGAAGTGTGTAGGAACACCTGTGTGCATGCCCTTGTTGCACTGTGGCCCCTCTGTTCTGTACAAACATGGCTCTCTTTAATATTAAAGTCTCAAAAAGGAGAAGCATGGGAGCAGTGGCCCATGGAAGCCTTCTGCACATTTTAACAAGATCCATTCTCAAAGAATTTTTTTTCTTATTATTACTGTGTATGCATATGTGTCCATATACCATGGCTTGTGTGTGGAGGTCAGAGGATAATCAATCTTGCAAACTAGGTTCTTTCTTTCTACTCTCATCTGAGTTCTGAAGATTGAATTCTGGTTGACAAGTTTGCATCCCCAGGGGCCAAGAGCCTTTGCCTGCAAATCCATCTCACTGGCCCAGGCAGCACCTCTTTAGATGACTGTGTCTGTTTTAACTGCATACTCAAATTAGCTGGTTTTTGCAAATTTAATATTTGTTTATGTATTTATTTACTTTGTGTGTGTGTGTGTGTGACCTGCTGCACATATGAAGGTCAGAGGACATCTTGTGGAGTCATTTCACCCCTTTAACCATGAACTTGGGCCATGTCACTGGGGTTGAGAGAGAAGCAAGCACCTTTGCCCATTGACACATCTCACTGGCATCTTCAAAGGTTTTGAGCAGTTTGATTGAGTAAATGAGGAAGAGTAGAAATATGACAACAAACAGGCAGAGCCTTAAATTCCCAAGGCAAGCCAAAAGGAAAGTGTCAGTGTCCATTTCTAACTTGCGATGCAGAAGGAGATCGCACCCTTTGTAGCTAAATATTCTTCAAAGCTGTATGGATGAGACTCTCATTCCTTGAAATCAGGACTTGTAAACAGATGCTCCTGCAAGGAGCAGGTAAAATCAAAACAAAAAGTAGGCTACTTGAAAATTGGCTTCTCTCTAGTACCTTTTTGTCTAAATACTTTTGTTGTCTTTGCAAGTTTCCTAATGCACATGTATGGTGGTTTCCTTGTGACTTCTTCACACTTGCACAACAAGTGATCGGCTGATATCCACCTCCTCATCACTCTCTCTCACTCCATTCCCCCTTCATTAAAGTATTCTTTTCAGCTCAGATCCCTGACTGGCTTAAAAATACAATAGCTGAAAGGAACATGCAAATAATGTTAGCAAGAAAAATAAATAAGACCTATCTTGTGAGGGAAACTGTTCCTCTGCTTCTATCTGACTTGGTGTATTTCTTTTGGTTACATGTGTGTATGGTAGTTTTAGGGGGCTTGGACTGGGCTGTCAAACCTCAAGCATGGGGTGAGTTTGCTGGTATGAATGCCTCTGAGGAGACCTGACCTCATAGAGGTGAACCCGGGAGGAAGGTGGATCCTGACTCCATGGCTGGGGCTAGGGAGGCAAAGAGAGGTTAGAGAGCTTACCAACATTGTGGTGGATTTTTGATAGTTTTTATGGTTCCTTCAACCTGATTCTGCTGTAGCATCTGTTCTCCAGTCTGAACAAATGGGGGGATTTATTACTTGGAAGACTTATTAAACACAGATGGCTGGGCTATAGCCTCAGACCTTTTCATTCTCTGGATTGTGGTAAAGCCAACCTTTTATTATTGTTGTTGCCATTGTTTTGGTGAAGCAGGGTCTTGTGTAGCCTCTGTTGCCTTTAACCTTGCTACATAGGGACATTGGCTGTTGGGTACTGATCAATGGTCCTGCTTCTGCCTCTCTGTGCTGGGGTTGTGGGTGTTGGACTACTGGGAATTGACAGTGTGTGTGTGTGTGTGTGTGTGTGTGTGTGTGTGTGTGTGTGTGTGTGTTGTTGTGCATGGTGTATGTGTGTGGTGTGTATAATTGTTAGTTTAGATGTGCATGCATGTGCATGTGGGTATGCACACACATGGTTGGCATTAGTTATCTTTCTGAAATTATGCTCCACTTTTATTTATTGAGAAAGAGTATCTCACTCTGAAGTTCCATCGGTTTGGCTAGGCTGTCTGCCAATGAGCTTCAGGAATCCACCTGTCGCTGTCCCTCCCCAAAGTGGAGTTACAGATGCAGGTCACCACACCTGGCTTTATATGGGTTCTGGGGATCTGAACCAGGTCTTAATGCTTTTGTGGCAGACACTCTACCTTCATGCCATCGCCCAAGCCCAAGAGCCTACATTTCTAATAAAGCCCCATGAGATGTTGATTCAGATGGCCCTGGGCCACAGTTTGGGAACCAGCAATATATACCATATCAGAGGATTTTAGAAACCTATTTCAATCATGCACTGTCAATAAAAAGCGTGTATTCATCCCTGAATAGAACTATGAAAAACTGTCTGGCAGTTTTGTATGTACCTCTTGGGAATCTGTGCACCCACGTGTAAGGAAGTTGTTTGCCTGGGGTGCTCAAAACCACAGGGTAAACGTGATAGCTCTTCGAGGAGTGTGAGCGGTCCTTGACAATAAACATGTTAACATGCTATTTTTATATGAAAAGAGACACCCAGCTGTTTTATGGAGTTGAATATAAATTCATGTGGATTAGTAAGACAAAGCTTTTGATTTCAAAGAGTCATCTCCCTTATGTAGACTGCTTCAGGCAAGGTTTCTTGTCTCGGGGGCACAGGTTTGCTCTCTTCTGGCAGTAAGCTGATGTAGACAAGGAAAACATATTAAAAAGGTATTGTACATTGATACTAAGCACTTTTCCCAAGATGAGCTTTTCTGTCTCTGGATTCAGACTTAGGTCTCCTTGAACTTAAGTCCGAATTCCTCAAGGTTAGCCTTTGTGACCCAGTCTGTTGACCATTTTCTGAGGATGCAGAGTGGCTCTAGTGTTAGAGATGGCATTTCCATTTAACTCCAGGGCGTCCCAGTAAAAGTCCTCAAAAAGTTTATGTAAGTTAATTAAAGCATTCTTTAGCTTCTTCTTTTTTTGTGTGTTTGGAATCAAAGAATGAGACATCAGCTGGTTTAAGGGCAGGGCAATTACAGACCCTTTAGGGTGTGAGGCCACTATTGTTTTGCCTTTGTTGAACTGTACATTCTCTAACTCTGTATTTATAGATGCAGTCAGGAGACACTACAGAACACCCAGGATTCCCCAGGAGCCCCATTCATTTCTTCCTCTCCCTATTATGTAGTAATGACAATGCACAGGACCAGTTAAGCTGCCTGTGGGCCACTGTCCTGGTTTGTTGTTCTATGGTCACAAGGATCCCAGAATGGAGAGGTGATTGATGAAGCTTCAGGTTTCCTAGACTCCAATATGTCAAAGACTTAACACATTAGGGGCAGGAAGAAACCATTTAAAACAACCACTGGAAATTCTGATGACCATTGTCTATATTACTTGTTGCTTTTTCTATGATACAAGAGAGGGACATGAGGACATTGATTAGTTCCAGTAGAGATGGGAACTGTAGAAATCTGGGCCAAATTTTAATGCAAGTTATTGATGATTGAAAGATCTCTGGGGGCCTGCAGGTTCTATTTCCATCAGGTGGTGCACTATTGTTGAAGCTCTCTGACACTGACTTGGAAGATCTGTTAACAACTCACACATGGGCAATTCTTTTGGTCCTGTTCTTAGAGGTTACTAGGGCCCCTTACCACTCCAAGAGTTGCTTTTTAAAATGAGGACAAGTTGTTTCTTGTGGCAGGTCTGTCCTTGTTAGGACCTCAGGGGTATGCTCTTGTTTTGAGGTTTGAGGGTGACAATACATTGAGGATTATTCAGCATGCCTCTTATATCATGGAATCTGTTGGATTATGTAGTCTAAGTATGGGATGCTCAAACTGAATCTTAGAACTGTTGAATTATCTTCTCTTGCTCTGAGAGCCACTGGTAACTGGCACCTCTCTGAGTCACTGATAAATGGTTCAGATACGCAGAGATGTCCAACCTGTGGCCAGCAGGCAACATTGGCAACAGGGTAGCCATGAGTGTATCTCAATGAAAACAATCAACTTACAAAAATAGGAGACTTTCCTGTGAGACTTAAGTGAATGTTTTTCAAGAGTAAGCTTTGTGACATTGTCATGTCTTGGTATCAAAAAGTTAGACCTAAGTAGAGGGCATATTCCTGTATGGTACATGGTACCTCTAAAGCTCAGCGTCACCATCTCTAGACCTCTCATTTAGAGCTGTGAGATATGAGGCGGTCAACTTATTCCCTGTGAAGGAGGGGATATTCCTATATGCCACACACAGCAGGACATCTCTCCTGCTTTCAGCAATGCTGTGGTCTGTCAGCTAGAGTTGTGGATCTTGGCAGGTCAAGACACCCTGGCTTTGGTTTCCCTCTGGCCTCTGTCTGTTAAGTAACGCTACATTGCTTCTGCTATTGTAGACTCCTATCATCCTTATTGAAGCCATAAATCCCACATCCGTGTCCAAAGCTCCTACTGCTAACTGCATCTTGCAGAGAGTTTTTAAATTGCTGTTGTTCCTCCAGTGGCTTCTGGGGCACCAGCTGGTCTTATCCGCAGGATTATCTTCATGTCTATTTTGAAGTAGAGACTAGTCCATTTGAAATACCAGAAAGATATTAGACTAAATAATTTACAAAACAAAAAAACAGATTTATTTCTTGTGGTTCTAGACCTCAGAAGTTCAAGATCAAGATAAAAGTAGAGGAAGTGTCTGGAGAAAGCTCTGTGCTTTAGAGACTGTACCTCCTGGATATGTATCACAATGGAAGAACAGGCTTCCCAAGGATACTTTACAAGGGTACCAATCTTCTGATAAAAGGCCTTCTCCTCCTCCCCTTTCTCCTCCTCTTTCTCCTCCTCTTTCTTGTTCTCTCCTCCTCTTCTTCCTTCTCCTTCTTCTTTCTTGGGATGAGATTTTATTTTGTTTTTTATTTTAATGTAAGCCAGGATCTTCAAATATGTCCTAGGATAACCTCATATTGACAATCCTCCTGTCTTAGTTTCCAGGCTCATGAACAACAACTCAATGCTTTGTCTCTGCCATGGATTGCAGACATGTGCCACCGTATCTGGCTCAGAGGTTAGGCTTTAAGATCTGAGTTTTGAAGGAGGCACAGACTTCAGTTTGTAGGAGAGTCCCATCGAGTGCTCTGCTCTCCCAATGAAAGCTCCTGTCATCTCTGAAAGCCACTGGGAACATGTTCTGAGACAATCTTTCAAAGTTTGGCACACCATGGCTTCCTTGTGCTCTAACATGAATGGCATCTTGGAAAACCTTCTGCTTTCAGAAATCTAAAACTTCAAAAATGACAAGAAAAGCCCTAAAGACTCGGAATTACCCACAATCCCAAGGGGACACATCTCATATACCTATATCTTTTGTCAATTGAAAATAACCCCAAGGAGAAAAGACCTTAATTCTTTATTCTCGTTCTCTCTTTCCCCCTGTAATTCAGTCTCTCTTCTTGCCCAGACCAATGCTTGTTCAGCTCCCATTTGAGGTATGTGTGTAGAGATGTGATAGCCATCACTGGGGTTGACCAGTTCTCTTATCCTGCTAGGCACTGAACAAATAGAACACTCTAACTACCAAGTGGTTAGGTAAAGATGTTTGCTTGGTTCTGGCCAGTTCCCTGCAGCCAATTAGATACAGGTCATGTGTTATCAAATTTAGACGTGTCTATCTATTGAGGCAGGCATGATGTAAAAAGTACTGGAACTTCTGATTCCAGCTGTCCCTCTAGTGTGTGGGCATTGTTTCACTTGTTCTTATGTGGCATATACTTGCAGACATGAAGAGATAGAACAAGAGCTTTAGGGTTATTTCCTGTGCTTGAAAGGCCTCCTTCAGAGGAGGGTGGAATCTTTGTGGCTCTGTCACTGGCTTCCTAATCCAACAATCATATCTTGAAACACAGTGACACTGGGGATTAGAGTTTTTTTCTTTGAGACAGGGTCTCTTGTAGTTCAGGCTGGCTGAAGGGCTCACTGCTTAGTTGAGGCTGACTTGAAATTCCTGACTCTTCTGACTCTACCTCCTAAATGCTGAGATTATGAGCATGTACCACCATGCCCAGTTTATATAGCTCTAGGAACTAAATCCACAGCTTTATGCATTCCAGGAAATCATCCTGCAAACTGAGCTGCATGCCAAGCCCCATAAACTTCATTTCTTTTGGTTCCATAATTTAGTCCAAAGACTTAGATGCTCTGATTTTGGAAATACTTAAATTGTTATTTAATGTAAAAGTTTGTTTAATAATGAGATTTTCCCAGTGTTTACATTGAACAAGAAACGTCTGGAGCAGATGATTAGAATCTAGAGATACATATTAAATCTTAATTTAAGATGAATGTGAAGTTCAGAGTCATTAAGCATGCTGTCCAGCTTAAGCATTCCAGGGGTTTAATTTGGGGTTCTTCTCACTGCATATGACCTTTCTCAGGGTGATCTGTGTATGAAAAATAACATGAGTCCATACCTTAACAGGCTGGGTCTCTATAAAAGTCCCCTAACAAAACCTGAGTAGCAGGGAGCCTGGAGAGATGCCTTAGTGCTTAAGAGTGTTTTCTGCTCTTGCAGAGGACCCCTGTGCGGTTCCCAGCACCCAATATCTGGCAGCTCACACCCGACCGTAACTCCATTTCCAGGGGATCCAACAACCTCTTGTGGCCACTGTGGATCCTAGATGCACAGGGTGAAAAGAAAACCCACGCAAGAACACACACATGATTTCTTTAAAGAAAATCTTTTAAAAGAAGGTATACAAAAATAAAAATGATAAGAGATGAAGAATTGGGAGCAAGTACAATGTGTGGGCTGAGGTGGTTGTTTCTTGAAAGATCAGTTAGCAACATAGATGTGTTTTTAGACTAGTGACACTGGATGGATGCCATGGTCCCATGATATATCACATAAAATGAGGCATTTAACAACAGAACAGGCCATTAGGAGGCCACTGTTGAGTCATTGCAGTTGGCGTTTCTGTTTTAAGAATGGCCTCAGCCTTGTAGCAGAGAGTGACAGGAATGGCTTGCCCTTCAGGAGATCCTGGCATGGCTTAAGGCTTAGCTATTTTTTAATGCTTTTATGTGGTACCTGAAGGGGAAAACAAGCAGACAGAGAAACAAATACAGTCGGCGTTTCTGTCCCCACCAGTGACAACATCACCGTCTATTATAGCCCTCCAAGAGATCTCTGAAATTGCATTTCTGAAACGGCCATTTATTAAGAGCTTAAGGCTTTTCAGAAAAGCAAACTGGAAAGTCCCTCCGTGCTCCCCACAGGACCCAGGGAAGCTGCATTCTGGTGGCGTGAGCATACTGCCAAAGGCATGAGGATGGGTGGGCTGGTGGGAGAGTGACAGGAGGTCAAGGATGTGATTGGCTGGGTGAATAATGAACTGACAGGCTGGAAGGCAACTTCATTATCCTAGAGCCATGGATCCATCCATCTCTGGGGGCAGAGTACATCCAGAGAAGCATGAGGCTTGCAGCAGGCAAGGGAGCCTTGTGTGGGAGTAAGTAAGTAAGTAGCAGATTGAATTTGATCAAGGCTGAGGCCATTGCTGGCTGGGTGGTTTGAGTTAGTTTGCTTAGCTCCCGGAAGCCTCCGTTTTCCGCTCAGTAAAACAGGGGAAGAGGAAAAAGAATCCCCGGCAGCATGCATGATGAGGCTAGCATGTCCTCTGCCTCTCTGCTTGTTGGGTGCTTTCTTGGTTACTACAGGAGCTCCTTCCTTTCCTGTCAGTCTGCAGCCACTGCAAGGGAGAAAACCGATGTAAGAAAAGTGCTCTGAGTTACTCAAGGATACACAGGGGTAGTAGTACTTTCTTGTCAGGACTGCCAGTCCACAAATAACCATACAGAGACATCTTATTAATTATGAAAGCTTAGCCTTAGCTTAGGCTTTTCTCAACTAGCTCTTATAACTAAATTAACCCAATTATATTAATCTATATTCTGCCACATAACTTTACATTTCTTCCATCCCGAACCTCCTGTTTCCTCCTCCAAGTTTCTGTCTCTGCCCGGAAGTCCTGCCTACTCTCCTGCCTGGATGTTGGTCATTTAGCTCCTTATTAAACCAATCAAAAGGCACCTCAGGTAGAGACACATCTTTACAGTGTAAACAAATATTCTGCAACACACAGGCAAGGTGGAGCCACTTTAATACAAACCCAGTTCTGGTGTGTGTGTGTGTGTGTGTGTGTGTGTGTGTGTGTGTGTGTGTGTGTGTGTGTGTGTGTGTATGTGTATACTCATGAGTGTTGGAGGGGTCATGTAGAGGCAGAGGTCAACATCACATGTCTTCATTGATCATTCTCTACCTTGGTTTTTGAGACACAGTTTCTCACTGAACTTGAGCTTACTTATTCTCCTAAACTGGCTAACCAGCAAGGTCCAGGGATCTTCCTATGCCTTCTTCCCCTGCCTTACAATTTCAAGCATGTGCTACCTCACCTAGATCCATAGTAGGTACTGGGGATCTGAACTCGGGGCCTCATGCTCCCACATCAAGCACTCTACTGACTGAACTATCTCCTTAGACTCCCAGTTTCTTTAGCTGTTAGTGTGTCTTCCTTCTGCTGTGCTGCAGCCTGAAAAACATAAGCTTCATCAGGCCAGGCAGAGACCCCAGCTCTAGAGCAATGTCGAAGTAACGCTCATCCTCTTTCTCAAAACCCCTGACTTCTGACAATATAAAAAGACACACCTTCATATTGTGGTTACTTGAAGAAGCCTAGTATGGGCAGATGGTTTGGGAGAAGATCCTAATTGCTGATGCTTCAGTGTGTAAGGAGGTATATACATTTCCCGTCTTGTTGCTACAGTGCAATACCAGAAAAAGCAACTTGATGAAGTAAGGGTTTATTTGTCCTATGGTTTCAGAGGATGCAATCCATTTATGGCAGGGAAGTCATGACAGCACAAACGTGGAACACCTGGCCACACTATGTCCACAGTCAGGAAGTAGAGAGAACTGAATACCATTGCTCAGCTAGTTTTCTTCTTCTCTATGGCTCCAGAATTCCAGCCCAGGGAATGACTTCCTATGCTTAGGACTTGTCGTCCCATCTCAGTTAATCCAATTTGCTTAATTGCTCACAATTTGGTTAATTGTCTCTTTATCAATTCTAGATCATGTCAAGTTGACAGTCACTGTTAAACAGAAAAGATAAAAAAAACCACAAAAACAAAACAAAAACCCAAAAAAACAAAACAAATCACCAACCTTCAGCCCCAGGCATGCTGAGATGAGTCAGTACCTCACAGGCTTGGAACAGCAGACATCCTATATGGCCATCGTGATGGCCATCTCAATCACTTCATCTAAAGTTGGGTATTCAAAACCATCTTACCCACTATGGTCTTCTTGATTATACCAACTAGATCCAGCCCTTTATGTATGGATCATTTGCTTCTAAACATCAGTGGGCTACAGTGGTACCATAAACCCCACTGAGGGAAAAATGATACTGTTGTGACTCTTGTAATGCCACTTCAGAGGACAGAGGGTGACGGGGCAACACTGGATGGGCAAAGATTTCTAGGCAGGACTGTCCTAGACATTAGCTGTGTTCTTGTTCATCAATAGTTTATTCTTTGGATACTGGGCCCACATTTAAAAAAAAAGATGCAGCCTGCACCAAAGCTAATAGGTAAAGAAGAAAAAACTTCTAAGCCAATAACAGAAGCTGTCCCAGGATAGCATGAAAGAAGATGTTGATTTCAACTTAAAAAGATGAGCTGAAATACCTGTCTGGAAAACAATGAAAGGATTTTAACGGTTCCATTCACTTTCATCTACCTCTGTAAGTGTCTGTACAAATCAGGAACTGTATTCTAGACTGAGGTGAGATAGGGAAAGTCATGGAGGACTTGTGCTTTGGTGTAAACAAGTGAACTGGCATGAAGAAGTTTGTAGCACATCACATCTGGGGAGGGCCATTGCCATAGGTTAGGGGGATGAGTCATGGAACCTTGTGAGGATGGAATTCTTAGTTGGGGTCTATAGTCATTAACTGTGGGGGATTTAAGGAGAAAGTAAAGGGCCTTCAGTGACATTAGTTTATTCACTGAATTGCCCAGGATGGTAAAAGAAGACATGGATGTATGGGAAAACTAAAGAATCCAAACCAAATCTTGCAAAAAGGGTTTGTTCTATTGAGGATGCCTTTGGTGGAACCCTGTGTGATGGGTAGTGTTGTCAGCTTGTCAAAATTCAGAATCACCTGGAGATGGGCATGCCTATGTTGGGCATCTTGATGACCTTCACTGAGGTGGATGGACCATCTTTATTGTGGGCAGGACTATTCTCTGGGAAGAATATCCTGGAGTGTATAAAATAGAGTAGGAAAGGTACCAGCAAGCATTTAACCATGTTTGCTTCTTGTACCAGGTGTAATGTGGCCAGCTCCTTGAAGGTCTTGCCACTCTGACTTGCCTTCCCTTGAGCTTTAACCTGGAGCTGGGAGTTGGAATAGACCCTTTGTCCTTTAAGTCACTTTTGTCAGGGTATTCCATCACAACATCAGAAAAATAAGCAAGATGCCATGGGATGTCATGATACCATCTTGAACCTTCAATACCACTGATACTGAATACCACTGAGGATTGGATAAAATGAAAGTCACATGCTTTCTTGCTAGTCTCACAGCGAGCCTTCAGCAGTCACTAGGGTCAGAACAAGTTCTGTATCCTACTATTATTTTGAAAATTAAGAATTCTGTGGCTATAGGAAGAGAGTCCTGGAAGTGATCAGCAAACAGGGTAGTGTGACAGAGAATGGATGGTCAGATTTTCATTTTTGTTGACTTTCCTGCTCCTTCTGGTAAATGTGTTCTTTGTCCTCCACACTTATGGAGGAGGGGTGTATTCAAAGCTTCCATTACATTCTGCAGCCATTGATCAAGAGACAAAAGCTTGTGCCCAGGTGTCTTTCTACAAAGGGTGTGTGTTCTGCCTTTCTTTCTTCACCTGAGATAAGACAAACAGTTGCATAAGTCCTGGCTCCAAGGATGGCTGTGTACCAGAGAGCTAATAAGTAAGCGGGGCTCCTTTTGTTCTGTTATCTATTTAGGTTGGAATAATTATTTTCCTTCTTTCTCACCAATTCAGTCAACATGCCCCAGCTCGAGGAAATTACATTTGCTCATGGAGGTGTGCAACCAGGCAGAATGCTAAGAGGCCACCATTAGATAGATACTGCACTCACCTGGGGGAAGGGTAGCTCCTAAATTCAGGTGAGTCCTCCACAGATTAAAACAGGGGTCTTCCCAGCAGTGGTGCACTTGCTACCTTAACCTCCAGGCAATATGCTTACTGTTGTGGTAAAAGCTCCTCCTGGCAATGAAGAAACGAATGTAGATTTAGATCATTTCCCTTTATTGATGGGGAATGTACTGTGTATGTTTATCTTATTGATTGTTAAATAAAATACTGTTTGGCCAATGAGACAGCAAGTAGATGGACTAGGATCAAAGAGGATTCTGGGAAATGTAGTAGAGAAGTGCTGATCCAGGCAGGAAGTGACATAGCAAGGAGACTCATATTTAAGCAAAGGAGAAACAGGAAGGGCCCTCTTTTCCCCTCTGCTCCTTCTCCAGCGGCACAATGTGATCCACCAGCAAGGAGGGATGCCAATAAGGCGTCTAATAAGATAAGTCTTATAAAATATATAGATTTATGATAGTTAAGACTGAGCTAACAGATGAGAATCCTAGACATTGGCCAAGCAGCATTGTACCTAATACAAGTTTCTGTGTATTCATTTGGGCCTAACTCAGGTGGGCGGCTGGCGTAAAGCTCACATGTGGCGGTGGGGCTCAGGCAGCTTTTGGCAGAAAGATTTATTGTAACACTTTATTCACAGCAGTAGAGAGAGATGATAGGCTGATTTTTTTTCTGGTCAAAGGAGATAAGGACCTCTCAAGTGTATACCAAGAGTGTCTCAGGGTACAGATAAGTCAGGAGAGTGCTGGCCTCACACGCATGAAGCCCCGGTTTTGCTCTCCAGCACACCTGGTAGTACATGTGATCCCAGCACTCCTGAGGTGAAAGCAGGAAGATCAGAAGTTGAAGGTTATACTCAGTACAAGGCAAGTTCAAGGCCAGCCTGAGATACACAAGATGAAACAAAAGCAAAAACCAATAAAACAAAGTCAACAAAGAGTCTCCTACTTGGAGATGACTTGGCTTGGCTCCTTCTCTGAGCAGGTTCCCTCTGCCTTTCTGAGATGCCTTTTGTTTAGATTCCTGGTCCAGTCTTCACTCTGTCCCAGCATCTAACCCAGATTTTGGTTTACTTGTTAGGGCTGATGGTTAGTAACTTTCCTAAGGGTAAAGGATATTGATTCTCTCTAGAGCAGTGGTTCTCAACTGTCCTAATGCTGAGACCCTTTAATACATTTCCTCATGTTGTGGTGGCCTCAGCCATGAAATCATTCCATTGCTACTTCAGGACTGTAGCTTTGCTGTTGCTATGAATTGTGATGCAAATGTCTGATATGCAGGATATCTGATATGTGACCACTGTGAAAGGGTCATTCAACCCCCAGAGGGATGTGACCCACAGCTTGAGAACCGCTGCTCTGGAGCTACTTAATTCTTACTGCGATGCAGCATTTAGTTACATCAGTGACGAGCAGTTACTTACGTCATTGCTTGAACACTGACTGGATAAAAGATTGGACATAGCTACTCAGTTATGGAATCTTATGAGATCATAATTTACATGCTGTGCAAATCTGCCAGATAGTAAGTTTTGAGTGCTTATATTGAGCCTGGTCGTGTCTTACGGATGGGCGCTAGATCTTGGGATCTAGCTGAGTGCATTTCCAGGAAAAGATGGCAGCTATCAGGATATGGGCCAAGCTCCCAAGTGCATTTTTGGGACTTGGGAGATGGCACAGCATGGAAGAAAGCTTGCTGCACCTGCACAAGGAACTGAATTCAAATGCCCATCTGCAAAGCTAGCATGTGCCCATGCTTAAACCCTCATTGCTGTGGCAGCTGAGACAGAAGGACTGCTGGGGCTTGCTGGCTATTAGCTGCACTCAGAGTCAGTAGAAGACCCTTTCTCAAGAAACTAATGGAAAGAGTGCCAGAGCAGGATGTCTCATGTTTTTCCATGGCTTCCTTGACAGGAATGCAAACTCAGACATATGTGTATACAGCACACATAAATAAATACAGTTAATTTCTTATCTGTGACCGAATCATCTCCAGACCCAAAGATTTCATAGATGTGTGATCAACAAAACTAAGTTTTACAACTTTTATGTTTTCATTTAAAATCATGTCTGGCTAGAAATCAGTGATGATTTGCTTCCCTCAAACTAGTTATCTGTATTTGAAAATTACATATGCTGAGTTATGGATATGGTGGAAGAATAGGTCCTACAAAAAGCTAGAGAATACAGAAGTGGAAACCTCCCAAGTGGAGGGCACAGATGTCAGGGATTTCACAAGTACCACAGAACTGGAGAACAGAGAGGGCGTATTGTGGGTTTGGAAAAGACAATGATTGTCTGTTTGTTTTGTGCAAAGTGAGATGAAGAAGACGAACACAGTGAAGCCGCTTCTTGGCAGGGCATTGGCTAAGAGCATGGAAAAAATTTCTCATGGGATGCTGAAGCAGCACACATGGAGTATTATGATCAGGACATGCCCTGAAACCAAGGAATCAACATAGAAGAAAAGACACTATCCTGGAAGAATTTAAATCGAAGGTCTGGTGAGATGGCTCCAGGACCTGAGCACACAGACCTAAATTTGATCTGAAGGGCCCACATAAAAATCACAGCCTGGCAGTATGTGCTTGTAGTCCCAGGACACAGAAGTGGAGGTGGGCAGATCCCTCATCCTTTTGTGCTGGTGGGCAGAGTTAAAACAATAAGCTCTGGGTGCTAGTAAGAGACCCGGGATCAGAAATCAAGTGGGATGTTCTTAAGACTGGCAACTGAGCATGACCTCGGGCTTCCATAAACATGTGCACACCCCCATACGCATGTATATAGCCCCTTGAGCACACATACATGTGTACATGCACACATTCAGAGAGGATTTTAGGTAATGAAATAGACAGAAACAAGGTCTCATCCCAGAATTCAAAACATTTCTAGTGTCTACCCCTTCTTTTTGGCATAAGGCATAAGTATACATTTCCAAAATGTTCTCCCTTTTAAAATGATAAGTGAAGTTAAAACCTTAAAAGGTGTTACTTGAAAATATAGGTCTTAAAATGGGTATAATTTAGAATCAGAAAAACAATTCATACATGTTGTAGCATTATTTATAGCCATATAAATTTACAAAATTTTAAATATTCTATATCAGGAAAATATCCATATGGTACATGATGCTATTTAAATGATCAAAAATTGTTATTGACATAGGAAAATGTGACATGATGTTAAGTAGAAGAAATGTAGGAATTGCCTGTATTAATGGGCAGGTGTTTGCATGTATACAGACACATGTCAGTTTTGTAAGGGACATACTAGAACATTAAAATGTTAGTTATAATTTGCTATGAGTTGTGGGGGTGATTTTTATTTCTTTTCTATATTATTTTCTTTAGAATTTTTTACAAAGAGGATGTATATAGTTTATATATACACATATACCTATGTGTGTGAAACTGTAAAAATGTGAAAATGCGATTTATAGTTTATGAAGATTTTGGTTACCAGACTAAGACCCTTCCTTTCTTCTGATCCCAAATCAGATTGTAGCTGAAGTTACTTAGGAAGGCCGGAGGGAAACACATGGCATAAGTCAGGTAGAACATGTATTCCCTTTTTGCTGACCTCCTTGTCAACCTGGAAAGCATAGTAAAGGCTAATAAGAATGTGGAGGTGGCCCTTCACATGAAGCAGAGGCATCCACAATGTCACGTGTCAGGTGACCCAAGAGAAGGTTGCGGTAAACCCACGGGAGAACCTGGGCAAGCACCGGCGACTGGGAGGAGAGCATACGGTGCCATTCATCCCGTGGAGTGTCCAACATGGAAAACCATAAAGTGCTATCAAAGAAGATTTAATATTGAGTATCATATCTAGAAAAGTTAAACAACTCTCAGAGTCAGAAAGGAATCTGCTTGAACACGGACCATTGGACTTAATGCTGGTTTCAGTGGCCTAAGAGCAAACAGTCTTTTTTGGCTCATCTTGCAGGTGACGCCAGCTGGACTAGCTTCCAGCTTGCCAATGGCTGTGAGGCCTTGTTTGACAGCAAACCTGACTTATGTCCATTTTGCAAGTTACCCTTTGAGTATAGGTGATCTGAACCATGAGACCTGTGCCATGATCCAAGGAGCACTAGTTGGTTTTTGTCTGGGTGATATACGCTATCCTTTTGGCTATACCTGGGCATGGAGGCCTTGCTGCCAGGTATGAATCAAGCCCTCTGCCACAGAAAGGAAACATCTTAAATTACTGGATTACAGTTTCTAAGCCTGTCTGTAGAAAGATGGCATTTCCCATTCTACTTCAGACTGTTTTCAGTGTGCCTTGGATCTAGGCAATATAAACTCCTCATGAAGGCCCTTCAGTTATCTGAAACTGGCTTGGAAAATTCATTGATTTGAAGCAAATATGTACAACAAAATAAAATGGTGAAAATTTAAAAAAAGAATGTGGAGATGGCCGGGCAAGGAAATGTGACATTAAGAGGGTACTCAGATATGTCAAACGACCTTGAAGGCCCAGCCTGAGTGGAGTTTTGTATGGCCCAAACTTGAAGAAACTCGAGAAAAGGAGAAATGAGGGAATCATGGACTAATTTACAAAAAGAGGAAGGAGAAACTGACATTGCACAGTTGTATACATGTGTTCATCTGACACCAATTTGAGCAGTGAAAGCTGAATGCAGCAGGGTGATGCACAGCTGTAATTCGAGCTCTCATGAGTAGGAGGAGGAGGCTCAATCAAGAGTTCACAGTCACCTTCAGCCTCATAGTGAGTTCAAGGTCAGCCGTGTGTGTGTGTGTGTGTGTGTGTGTGTGTGTGTGTGTGTGTGTGTGTGTGTGTGTGTGTGTGTGTGTGTGTGTGTGTGTGTGTGTGTGGTGGAGGAGACAGCGACAGAAACAGGGACTTGTCAAGCCTGTTGTCATAGGTTTCTTTAGATTCAGTTTTAGACCGTACACTAGATTTCTAGACGAATTAACTGAAAGCAAAGGAAATAAGGTCTTTTTAATTTGAGTGAGGCATTCAGCAGCTTTTGTTGACGGGAAGCTGGCAAGTGGAAAGCTGCTGCCATAACGTGGGTCCTGGCTGCTCAGGGCCTTGGATACAGACTGAAGATGGATGCAAATCCCTGAGCACTGAGGCTCCTGGCTTGTTGATGAGGACGCTTGAGGCTGGCTGGCACAAACAGGCAGAGCTAAAATGGCTGCACTTTGTGTTTGTTTGCATGTGAGGATAGGAGAATCCTATTTGCATAAACAGGAGCAGATTACCATAGGACACCATATGAAGGGAGCCACCTACAAGGGAACAGGATGGTGGAGCTCTTAAGCCCTTGGCATCTTTTGGGGTTGGGTTACTAGTGTTTCATGTCCCGTCTTCAGGACAGAGGCTCCTCTCAGAAATTCCTTCAGTTCACAGCAGACCTAGAGTCTGAGTCAGTATTTCACTGAGACGAGGTGAATGTAATCAGGACATTTACAGCCAACAAACTCCCTCATGGTACTGTGGGTGTCGAGCTCATGGGACAGCCATGTTAGGAACACTTGGACAATCTTTACCATCTGAAATAATTTATACGTAGGAAAAGAATGGGTGGAATTTGTATTGTTTTAGCAGGTGGTAGTAGAGATGTGACAATGTGGGGACATTCAACTTAGCAAAAAATGCAAAAACAAACAACAAACAAAAAAATAAATAACTTTTCTATCTATTCCTACTGGGTAAATGGGAGCAGAAAACTCTGTGGAGGAAAGGATCCCTGCTACTTGTCCTGTGTGATTGAATGTGCTTTGCATATGAATATTTAGTTCACAGTGGGGTGACTTAAAGATGTTTCAGTCTCCTTATGGTTTGCTTGTGTTCACCTTCTAACTACAAAGGCCTGTATTCTTCCCATTTCTACCAGTTGCTTTGCTATTGCTATGATGGAACACCATGACCAGTGAAACTTACAGAAAGAGAAGTTTAGCTGGGTGGTGGTGGCACACACCTTTAATCTCAGTACTCAGGAGGCTGAGGCAGGCAGATCTCTGAGTTTGAGGTCTACAGAGCGAGTTCCAGAACAGCCAGGATTGCACATAGAAATTCTGTCTCAAAAAACAAACACAAAAACCAAACAAAAAGCAAGGGTTGATTTAGATTTAAAGTTCCAGAGAGTTAGAGTCTAGAGTAGAGGCTGCAGGTAGCAGGCCTGGTGTCAGGAGCAGAAGCTGAGGTCTCACATCTTGAACTGCAAGAATGGAGTAGAGAGCACTTCTTACAGCCAGTGCTCGCTGTAATGAGGACATCCATCCATCCATCCATACATCCATCCATCCATCCATCCATCCATCCATCCTCTTACATACCCCTAAGCTTCCCAAACAGTGCCACAAATTGGGGTCCAAGTATCTAAATGTCTGAAACTATGAGGGACATTTGTCCTTCAAACCAACATGCTACTCTTTCTAAAAACATCTGAACATTTCGGGCTGTTGTATAAATTCCCTGTGGATATATTTAGAAATTATACTTGGGAGAATATAAACTATGTCGTATCCTAAATGTCAACCTCCTAGAAGTTGTGAGGTATCTCCATGCCTCACCCAAGACAGTCAGCCCACTGGGGTTCTTATTCACAGCAGGGAGAATCCCACCCAGTTCCTGTGGAAGGGCCAAAGGAAAATGGCTGCCAACCTACTGGAATACGGGATGACCTAAAACAACATGGAGCAGAGGAAGATTAGTCAAGCTCTGAGGATCCAATCGGCTAAGCCTCTGGATTTCTTGGGGATGTTGACTATTGCCAGCTCATTGCATCTATTATAAAAGGCATTCTGCAGCCAGGCCAGAGGCCTTACACACCTTCCCAGACACGCAGGAGGAGTGGTTGATTTGGGTACCAAGGAGCTCCTAAAGTAAGTGTCTACCAGCTGCTGGCTCTCTCTTGTTCACTACCTAGATCATTGGAGGCTGGAAGGTGGCCATGGGATATGTTTATCCATCAGAATACGTCATTGATGCCCTCTGGGGAAAGAGGCAAGAGCCTCTTTTATCTACATCATTAGTTCTTTGTTAGTTTAGGACCCTTAGGGGAGAGTACTTGGGACATCAAAAGCCTTTCCCGGTTTTTCTTTCTTCTCTCTCTTGCCCCCTCTTTCTCCTTTTTCCTCTCTCATCTCTCCTTTTCCCCTTTCCCCTTTCTCTCTCCCCTTTTCCTCTCCTCTTCCTCTCCTGTCCTCCCCCTCTCCTGTTTGTCCCCCTACCCTCTCTGCTTTTTTAAAGTCTATTTTGAGTTCCAGTTAACACAGAGCTCAGTATGAATAAATAGTTCCTAAAATAACATATGAGAGTGGTCCATTGATGCTGTGGTCCTGGGGAACTGTGACTGTGCAAGCGATGCTAGCACAGGAGCACTCTCAGAGTCCATGAGAGAGTCTCCAGCAGAATGCCCCATGCACCTTCAGCCAGGAAGATCTGATGGAACATAAGACTTGGCAGAGGTCAGTTTTCAGCTCCAGCGTGGGATGGCGACAGTGCCTCATTACATTAATTTCATTTACAGCGCAGCCTGGTTTCCTGTGCTGTGAGCCGTGTGCTTTTTCAGCTGCCTAGGCTTTGGTGGATTTGCCCGCATTGCGTGTTTTTGTTTCCGAACTATTTTGGCCCTGGAAGGATGTCTGGCTTCAGTTCACTTTGAAGGCTGGTGAAAGCCACAGGAGTTTCCAGAAAGCCAGAATGGGCGACTTGTGGGGCCCCTTCACTTGACTGTCTGCAAGGCCGCCATGGCTGGTAACCCAGACTTCATTTGCAGAGGCAATGCGTGCTTTTGCTGAATGGCCTCAGTGTATTTTCAGTTGTGCATCTCAAGGCTGGGTCGAATCGATGGCATCCTGCATCTGCTACTTGATTTCCTTCTAGGAAGACGTTGGATCTTAGGACAACCTCTGGGCTTGCTTCAGGATGCTTTGCATTAATTCCTTTCACAAAGGGTGTGGAAAGTGACTCTGCATTTGATATTGAGGCTGGGGCATTTGATCATGTTTGATTAGTTCACAGAGGTCTTAAGACTCTCAGGCAGTAGCAGAGTTTGACCCTCACGTAAGTTAGGGATGAAGGAGCTGGAGACCATGCTCTGCCTGCTTCGGAGGACAGGCTTAGATAACCAGTCTCAAGGGTGCTGCAGGCGGGAGCTAAGCTAGGACCTCACACAAGGAGTCAATGTTTGTATTTTCCCCTGACTTAAGAATAATCATAAAACAATTTAACACAGCAACTTGCTATGATCTTCAGAAATTATCTAGTTCTAATAAATATTGTTTCATATTTGGAGAATAATCATAGGTTTGAGTTTATTCCCACCTCAACAAGGCATTGATTGCTGAGAAATCAAATCATAACTAAATTTAAATGCATGTGTTAGCAATGAAAATTAAATAGTCAAAATGTTTGTGGCACATACAATGAACTTTTACACCGATGTGGCTGTCTTGAATATGTTAACAATGAAATGGTTGAGTTTTCTAATTCACAGGCTAGGGCTATCAAAGGTCTATGGACAGCCCAGTTTCTATCATGCTTGGGTGATCCTGAATGCCAATGGATTTGAACTTGAGTACTGTGATAGTGAACTTGTATGCCATAAAGTGTAAGTAGGAGGGCCCTGAATTAACTTGGCTTAGTGGCTCCTGTTACTTAAATCCAAGCTATGACTGATGCTATATGCTGTGTTTTATATTCCATGTAATTTACTCTCTGGCACTACATCACTGGTTTGATGAAGACAGACAGGGCTAGAGAGAAAAGGGTTGGGTTAGAAATCCACAGAGGTGCTGGGATACAAACCTAACTGTGAAACATACATGTTTATCTCTAAACTTCCTGTGGCCTATGCCTCGAAATTCTAGCAAGATGTCTTGCCCTTAAAAACTGCCTCCATTTGACTTATCACACCTTATTAATTATTAGCCCTTCTGACTGCTACAATTACCAGAGTGTAAATGAGAGCGGTCTCCTACCCTCATCCCCCAGCCACTGAGTGAAGCAAACTTAGAATCTAAAGGAAAATATTTGATAGGTCAGACTCTGAAATTTCTTTCAACAAAAGTTCGATGGAAATAAGAACTTTAAACAATTCTACCTGTGACCTGCAAAAAGAAAAGAAAAAGAAGCAGACATTTGCTTGAGTGGGTAGACGTTTAAAGGCTAAGACGGTTCTCTTACCTTGCAGGACCTAGATAATTGCTTCCATTTTCCTCTTCTCTTTTCATGAGCGGACGTGGCCTCGTTTCTGAGAGCTTTTCCTACCAACATGGCTCCAATGTATTTGAAGTTTTCAATTGTCTCAAGTAGAATGTAATAAAATCTTTTTCTTAGGGGCCTCTTGTAAATGTATTTCAAAAGAATCATTAAAATATGCACACTTGACTTGACAGTGTTAGCAAATACCCGTATCCCTTCTTTGTGAGGTGACAGGAATTGAACAGTGAGTTAGGATTAAATAAAACATTAGCATTAAAGCCAAGGGGAAATGCCATTCTTTGGCCTCTTAAATAAAGGTACCTTTGCTCTTAAACACTTCTCAACTATTATTTGAAAACTTCTAATTATCTTGGTTTCTATTTAGACCCTCAAAATTGAGTTTCTGCGCCCCCCAGCTGTTTTTAAGCCTGAAAAGTTAAAAGCAAGATATTTTAGGAAGGATTTCCTCCATAGCTGAAGAATATTTTCTGAAACAGTTTGCTGAGAACCAATTTCCATCATGGTGTCATCAACCAGAAAATCAGCACTGATGCAGAGAGGCTGTAGCCAGATGGGGACCACAGTTGTGTGGCAAAGTGCTTGGGATAGAAAAACAGACATCTTCTGTGAGTGTCATAATAGGGAAGTGGGGCAAGCGGTTTAAATTATTACTCGCATGCCACGACTGAGCCAAAGGAGGCTCTTGGCACCTGAATTTCACTATTCTTCCTTGATAAACTGAGCTTTCTGACTTTGGGGAACACGGATGGTGGGTGCAAACATGAGACTTGCAGTCATGGTTCAAATATGTATACTACAAGGCTCAGGAAACTTATCATTACCATCTTACTCAGTGGGTGGAAGCCAGAGACATGTTCTTTCATCTGGAGATTATCATAACATAGAAAGAAGAACAAAATTCGGTTTTTGCACAGCTCTGTCTGTGGACTGTTGTTACGCTGGGATAAAGCTAACCAGTCAAAAAGGTGGGGATTGGAGTATTTAATAAAGAACAGATAAAGAAAGGGTTTATTAAAGAAAATATCTTGCAATGAGACACAGAAGTGTAGTAGGACGATTCTCACATGGAGAATGATACTCTTCCTTGGGAAGGAATGGGAGTTGCTTATTTATGTATTTACTTGTTGTTGTTGTTGTTGTTGTGTGTGTGTGTGTGTGTGTGTGTGTGTGTGTGTGTTGTGTGTGTGTGTGTGTGTGTCGCACATATGTATGCATGCACAGTTGGACAGAGGAGGACATAGGCTATTTTGCTGTCTCTCCATCTTACTCCCTTGAGAAAGGGTCTCTTGCTGAACCGGAAGCTAACACCCCAGACATTCTCCTGCCTCTATTACCTGCAGGATTGGGGTTATAGTTCACTTAATAGCCGTACCTAACTTTTATGTGAATGCTGGGGATTTGAACTCAGATCCTCATGTTTATACTTGCTAGGTCATGGGCCCAGGCCTATCAGAGGACTAATGTGAGTTACTTAGTCATATCTCTTGTGTCATGTGTGTAATAGAGAAGCACAGATCTCACTATATTTTCAAAGAGTAGATTACTTCACATTGGTTGTCTGTCTGGAGACTGAACATTTGCGGTAAGGCAACGTAAGTGACTAGCAATTATACTGTAAGTGTTTGAGGAGGTGACAGGGGTCTAGCTGCAGGTAGTCATGGTCTGGTTGTTAATGTGCTCGGGTGTCTGCCTCTGTGTTGCCATAGATACACCCACACATTCTTCTTATCTTCTGTGACAGTGAGAATCGAAGCATCCCCCATCGGCTCATACTTTGAACACCCAGTCCTCATCTGAGGGCTCTGTTGTGGTGGTCATAGAGCCTTGGAAATAAATCACTAGGAGCAGGCATTGAAGGTTCCTGCTTCTTTCTGGTCTGCTGTGATGTAGCAAGCTACAGTAGTTCCCACCACTGTGAATTCTCCAGTGCCTCCACACTGATGGGAGACCCTCTGAAACAGTGAGCCCAGATAAACTTCTCTCTTGAGCTGTCTATGTCAGATATTTGGGTTGCAGTGACAAGTATAACTAATGCATACCCCCGGTGCCTACAGAGTTCAGCTTGCAGAGCTTCAGCATACCAGGAGAAGATAGGCCTGGGGGTAAACCTGTGCAGAATTAGAAAAACACCCATCCTTAGCCTTTCTTCTTGGTGTTCCAAGGGGCTTGATGCAGAGAGAGGGGCTTGATGGTTCTAACTTCAGGAACTGGTTTAGGGTGAGTCCCGAGGCTTCCGAGGAGTCTCTTAATATGCTCCTCCCCTCTTGTGAAAACTGAAGGCTGGCATAGGAGAGTGGGCGGATTAGCAGGGAAGATGTATGTTTCATTTTCTTCTCTTTGTCATTGATTCTCCTGGGCTTCTTTTGTTTGTCCACCACCCATCCATCTATCTGTCCATCCGTCGTCCATCCATCCACTAAGCAGTCAGTCTCTTGTAAATGGAGTGCTGGCTTTTGACTAGGCACAGTGCTGAATCCTGGGACCAAAGTCTTAAAATGACTAACATGGTTCCATTTCCTAGTTTCCTATGGAACTAAGAAATGGAACCTGCAGATGAACAAATGGGCATTTGTGCACAGATGCTAAGCCAGTGATGAAACTGGATCCATGCAGTGAGGGTGCTCACCCTCAGGGGGGACTTCAGATTTCCCTCAGCAGGCAATGTCTGTCTCCATTCAGGGAGAGGGGTCAGAGTCGCAATGCAGGCTCCTTATAGTGGGGTTTGGTCACGCCCCCAACATGAGCGAGCAGGGAGGAGGTGATTCAGTCTAGGGGAACAGGAAGGGATTTGCAAAGCCAAACTTTACCTGAAGCAAAAGTAAGCCAGAAAGCAGGCTCCTAGTGTGAGGAGTATGTCTGAAGCCAAGGAGCCAACTTTTCTCCAGAGGGCCTTGGGTTTTTAGTTTTCATTCTGAGTGATGGCCTTCATCATGGGGAGTGAGTTTTTCCCATGCCTCCTCCTGATTGATTTTTATTCACACACACACACACACATATACACACACACACACACACACACACACACACACACACACACAGAGAGAGAGAGAGAGAGAGAGAGAGAGAGAGAGAGAGAGAGAGAGAGAGATTGAAATGCAGCCTATGACCCTGTGTCGTGAACTGTGAGCTGAGCAAGTCTAGGACATCAATGTGCATGTCTGGTGCATGTCTGCAAAACGTCCTCAGAGGCATTTGTTGGTGCTTTGTCTCTGAGAAGAAGAATCAGGAAGTCGGTGTTTCCTCGTCCTCTTGAGGACAGCACGGCGCTCTTTCCCCTTAGGTTCTGCCTCCTAATACTGCTCAGATGAGCCAGAAGCATGGCCCTCAGGGAAGTCTGTAATATCTGTAATATGAGATAAACCTGTAGCCCAGAGCCTTGTTTCCATAGATACACTAACACAGACCAGCTTCCTGTGTGGACACAGATTTGTGTCTGGGCTCAGTGCTGCCTTCAACTGTGGCTCTTTCTACTTGGAGTGGTCTGTAACAGGCCTTTAGTCCAGCTAGTGGGAAGTAGAGGCAGGGAGATCTCTGTGAGTTTCAGGGCCAGCCTGCTTGGTCTACACAGTGAGCTTCCAGGCCATCAAGGATGGGCACACACACACACACACACACACACACACACACACACACACAGAGAGAGAGAGAGAGAGAGAGAGAGAGAGAGAGAGAGAGAGGAGAGAGAGAGACAGACAGACAGAGACAGACAGAATAGAACTGAATGATAAGAATGATGTTTAGTTGGAAAAGTGCCTACCATATTGGGACCCAAGGTTGACTCCCCAGCACTGTGTACACTAGGCATGGTGGAACATGCCTGTACTCCAATAAGTTGGCAACCAGGAGTAGGAGAATCAGAAGGTCAAGGTCATTCTCAGCCCAGCTACACAAGGAGTTGGAGGCAAGCCTGTGCTACATGAGGCTGCATTTCAAAAAGCAAATATTGAACCATGAGCTACATATACACAACAGTTAATGTCAGGCTGACCTTTGGTCTGATGTTCAGCAGAATTCATTCTTCCTGTTTTGTATGAGTGTCCTAAAGTCACTGAAAAAAAATCATTCTCTTTAACAGTTTAATGGAATTCTTCAGACCAAATATCACAGTCTTTTCCCATCATGGCTTGACTCTTTGAAGGTGTGTTCTCAAGTATTTTGGCTCTTTGGGTTGAGACATTTAGATAGAAATGTAAATTCTGAAAATGTTGACTGCCTTCTGTCCTTTGAATTTGATTTCTGGAACCCAATAGAAAAGTATGTCATAGTGGTAAGGAAATGTAACATGAAAAGCAGGGTACCCAGTGAGTTTGAATGTATGTAGGTCTTCATGCCTAGGAAGTCCTGTGAATTCTTGTCTTCCACTTTGCACTCACATAGTCAGGACTCTGTTGCATCCAGTGAGAGACTCCATCCCCTCAGTTCCCAGATTTTGTTCAAACAAGCTAAACAGTTCACAGCAAAGTCTTTTAATTGATATTATGTCCACTTCTGAGCCACATGGGAGAATAAAGGAAGTACTTGCTAATCTTTTATTGTGAAAGAAATGTGTTTCATACTTCCTTGGTGGGTCATAGAAATACCTTTGTGTACTTTAAAAATACTGATAAATATTAAACTGGGGCTAAATTTATCCCCTTGCTTCAGAACGAATTCATTGAACTGTGGTTATGTGACTTCATACACAGTGTGCTTGCTTTGGTCCAGATTAATGAGTGTGTATTAAGCACCTAATTTGCATATAACACTGTCCATTTCTGTGTATACTTCAAGTCCTCAGATGTCCACATACAGGCATCTCTTGCTTCACTTAGAAAATGACTACTTTCCCTTTCATAGAAATTTATTATTTTCCAACAGTGACTCCCCAAGGTGCACTGTATTTTAATGTAGATGGAATTCTCTTTGAAATTATAACCCCAGCACTGTGGTTGGCACAGAAAAATGTGAGCCACTAGGATGAAGATGCAAGGGAAACGTAAAGGGAAATGTGTGCAATATTGTTTTTACTAGGCAAAGGGTGTTACATTTGTTTGTGCTTCATTTGTTTCATGATGTAGACATGTGTTGCATTTGTTTCACCTTGCCTGCCTAAGGCATCTGATTGGTCTAATAAAGAGCTGAACACCCGAGAACTAGGCAGAGAAGGGATAGGCAGGACTGGCAGGCAGAGAGAGTAAGTAGGAGGAGAAACCTAGTCTAGAGAAGAGAGGAACAAAAAGAATGAGAGAAGAAGAAAGGAGAGAAAGAGAGGGCATGCCTGGGGACAGAAGCCGGGCAGCCACTAGACAGCCAGGCATGAGAAGCAATGAAAATAAGGTAAAAAGGAGGAAGAAAGTTACAAGAAAAAACCCAAGACAAAAAGTAGATAAAGAGAAACAAGTTAATTTAAGTTAGAAGCTAGCCAGAAAAGAGAGTAAGCTAGACCAAGCATTCATAACTAGTAAGTCTCCGTGTCATGATTTGGGAGCTTGTTGGTGGCCCCAAACAAAAAGCCTGGTATAGGAAAACATAATTAATTTGTCTAAAAAAGTTCTTAATTTGGAGAAAATGAAATATCACAAAGTTTTGGTTACACATGAATATGTCATATATGAGAAAGACAGAAGAGATATAAATGATAACACTACTATAATAATATTTCTGGTTTTAGAAGGCTTTTAGTGGGGTGTTAAAATTTTATCATCAGCCGGGCGATGGTGGTGCATGCCTTTAATCCCAGCAATCGGGAGGCAGAGGCAGATGGATCTCTGTGAGTTCAAGACCAGCCTGGTCTATAAGAGCTAGTTCCAGTACCACCTCTAAAGCCACAGAGAAACCTTGCCTCAAAAAACACAAACAAACGAAAAGATTTTATTGTCAAATGTTCTCATTTCCTCCTGGGGCTGATATTTTTTCCTTGTGATGTATATCTGTTACAGAATTTCCCACCCAGTTCCACAGCCGCCTTGCCCCAAATGGACACACAGATGCTATATTAATTATGAAACTGTTTGCCAGTAGCTAGGACTTCTTATTGACTAGCTCTGTCTTAACCCATTGCTGTTAGTCTATGTATTTCCACGTGGTCTTGGCTTACTGGGGAATACCTGATGTGTTCTGTCTTCCTGGGGTCATACCGCAACTCCTTTCTTCCTATGCTTCCCAGAATTTTCCTCCTCTGGTAGCTCCACTTCTCCTTCCTGCTGGCCACTAGCCACACAGTGTTTTATTCATCAGCCAGTAAGAGAAACATATACACAGAAGGGCAACCCATCATATATCCTGATTTTATAACATTAAAAGACTATCAACATGATACAAGGTCAAAGAATAATTTACTAGAAATGATGTTATTTATATGTATTTTAAAAATTAATAAGTATGTACCTGAGTGTATGTATGTGTACATGTGCATACAGGTGCCTGTGGAGGTCAGAAGAGGGCATCAGATCCTCAGGAACTGGAGTTACATGCAGTTTGTGAGCGGCCATGTGGATGCTGGGAACCGAACCCGGTTCCTCTGTAAGAGCATCCAGTTATCTTAAACACTGAGCCATCTCTCTAACTGCATTTATCCATATTCTTGTGATACAGTTATAACAAACAATACAATTTGCTCTCCTTTCTTTTAAACAGTAGTATTTTTATTCTCTTTATTAGCATATTTTCATTATACATAATAACAGTTCTATTATAACATTTCATGCCTTTAATTATATAATGTATTTTGGTAATGCTTGTTCCCCGTTACCCTCATCCCCTCCATTCCCCTGGTCTACTTCCTCTTCCCAGCTATGCCTCCTTTTGCCTTCATGTCTTTTGTTGTTCTGGTGACTCCATGAGTTGACTTCTGTACATTTATTTTTTCAGAAATAATATTGTTAGAGTTTCAAAATGAGCCAGGCCATCCCCCAGTGTAGGGCAGTATGCTAATTAGGGCAGGAGCTGACCAATGAGAAGACTCTTGAATGTCTTCCACTTGTATTTGAAAGCTTTGTTCTCTGTCCCGGTATGACGAAAACAGGAATATGGCCTTGCTCTGATACGTAGTTGTGGTGAATGTAACACCAGTTCTAATTGGTCTCAGTAATAAGTACTTGCAGCCAGATATCAGGGCAAATGCTGAAAGATCTGAGAGGGAAAAGGAAAAGAGCAGACCACAGCCAACTCTTGCCTTGCTAACTCCTCAGTTGAAAGAGACCCCCTCCCATTTATATTCCCCTCTCTGCCCAGCCATCTCACTTCCTGTCTATCTGTACAGACTTCTAGACCCCTGTGGCTAACTAGTGGCTAGCTCCACCCTCTGATCTTCAGGCAAGCTTTATTTGCTAGAGTATAAACAAGATATCACCACAGCTGAATAAATAGGGCCACTACTAGTGTTTTGTTGTATATCATGTCTTCTCCATCTCCAAGGGTGTGGCCCTCTTCTGTGCTGGCTGTCAGGATCATTTCATAAGCCTGTCCTTGTCACTTATATGAAAGGCAAGCACATGATTCTTAATGGTGTTCCACTAGTGGCTGGGAGATGGATCAGTTGGTAGAGTGCATGCCTTGTAAGCATGAGGACATGCGCTCAAAGCTCCAGCACCCATGTGAAAAGTCAGATATGAAGCAGATACTTGTTATCCCGGAAGTGCTGAGGATGAAGAGGCAGGTGGACCCCAGGAACTCCCTGGCCAGCCAGCCTAGCTGAGTCAGTGAGATCCTGGTTCAGGGAGAGATCCTGTCTCAAAAAACAAGGTGTAGAGTGGCTGAAAGCATCCAGCATCAATTTGTTAACTGCTGGCTTCTACATCCATGAATGCACTCGCATGCATTGCTGTTTTGGCTAAGAAATCAAACACTGTATTGTGGAGGGGTATAGAGAATGAGTTTCATTAGCTTTTCTCTAACATTAGATGAAATGTTCTCATTTTCCCCCACTTAGTATAATGTTGACTGTAGGACGGACAGACACAGCCTTATTGTTTTTCTGTATGATCTCTTGTTATGATAAATCTTTCTACCAAAGGCCGCCTGAGCCCCACTGCCACATGTGAGCTTTATACCAGCCTCCTGCCCAAGTTAGGCCCAAATGAATTCACAGAAACTTGTATTAGGTACAATGCTGCTTGGCCAATGACTAGGATTCTCATCTGTTAGCTCAGTCTTAACTATCATAAACCTATATATTTTATAAGACTTATCTTATCGGACGCCTTATTGGCGTCCCTCCTTGCTGGTGGATCAC
The DNA here is from genome assembly GCF_003668045.3 of Cricetulus griseus. NCBI lineage: Eukaryota > Metazoa > Chordata > Mammalia > Rodentia > Cricetidae > Cricetulus > Cricetulus griseus. Next base: position 224,646,244 of record NC_048597.1, on the reverse strand, counting down.
ATCGTGCCAGTGGAGCAGGAGCGGAGGGGAAAAGAGGGTCCTTCCTGTTTCTCCTTTGTTTAAATATGAGTCTCCTTGCTATGTCACTTCCTGCCTGGATCAGCACTTCTCTACTACATTTCCCAGAATCCTCTTTGACTCCTAGTCCCATCTACTTGCTGTCTCATTGGCCAAACAGTATTTTATTTAACAATCAATAAGATAAACATACACAGTACATTCCCCATCATCTCCTCTTTTCTGTCTAAATAAAAAGGATAACTTATCTTTTATAATAACTGAAGAAAACTATAACCATAACTATCTGTCTTCAACTCTATCAAAGACCACAGAAGGAGAATATATAAACTCTAGAATTGACAAAGACATCTGCTACCTGAACAGTCACCCAAAGTTCCTCTGTAATGTTGGGGCATCTATCTTCAGCTCATAGGCCATAGTGTGTCTGGCACACTTCTCCATTTCAACAGGAACCCTTCAGTACTGTCTTGTTTTGTAAGTTCAGCAGTCACTTTCTTGTGGGTCCTGTATGTCCAGTTTATACAGCAACAAACAGTCCAGGTAAGAGCAGTTTCTTGCCCAAATGGCTAGTCTTGACATGTTGAAAGCAAACTCCTCCTTTCTGATGTAATTGGTATGCCAGGAGTAGTTATGTCTTACTGCCAAGAAAAACCCTAAACCATTTAAATGCCATATTTCTGTAAGTCTTTGAAAGGTTTGAAGAATACCTAACCATCTGAAATACATCCTGTAAATCTAGAAAACCTAACTAACCTAATTATAAGTTCTGACTATTATAGGTAAAAGATCTGTATAAACATAATACCTAAATAAGAGGAGGCATATACCTATCACAAAATTGACCTTAAAGTTGTATCAATAAGTGAAAATCTATACCAATGCAAAGTATTCATTCCTATATCCTATTCCCCCTTTCTTTCTTTAAAAAAAATTGACTATGCTCATTATCATTTATAACTAACCCCATTTAAATGAAAACAAACATTTATAAACAATATTTGGGAATATGGGCGTCGTTCTTTCTAAACTGCTTCCTGCTGATTGGGGACGATGTTCATATATCATAGGGATCATGATAAAACATAGAAACCTGACCAAGTCCTTGTTTTTGTAGTCTGTAAGGCTGTATCGTCTTAGCTTTAGTGGGTCTTGCTTGATTAAACCATATTAGTCTGGAAGGAATTAACAGCATTTTATTTTCTGTGGAAACACAAGAAAACAATTTTTTCCAAGTAGCCTGTCCTTAGACTTAAATTTTGAAGTCAAAGCATTTTTAAAATGTATAAGTTGGATTAATTGAGCAGCATTTATAATCAAATGTATTTTAGTAGCAGTAAGTCTTTCCTCGGCAATCAAACAATTTAAAGACAACAGTATGGAATTTAGCATCCAGATTCTCTGTGTATTTTTTTATCTCTAGGTGGCTTTTTTACTATTCTACTTTTACTTCCTTTTGTTTCTTTCTTTTTTTTTTCTTCTGAGACAGGGTTTCTCTGTGGAAATCTGCCTGCCTCTGCTTATTCTCAAAGGATTTTTTTCTTAAGGAATTAAAAAAATTTAAAGGCCTTTGGAGGTCACGCTGTGTGCCCTTTAGTTAATGTGCTTCATTGTATGTACTGCCTACAGACCTTAAGCCCCTGGAATGAAACCAGCTGGGTTTTGGTGGTGTTAGATATATTTTGTTTTTATTAAATACATTTTCATTTTGTTGGAATTTTTGTGTGTTAATTATAGAAATTTACCTGTATTTGTCTTGTATTGAGGCGGTGCTGGCTGTGAAGAGCAAATTTGTAAGCACACAGTCTCTTCTACATTCACTGTTAGAATAATTAGAGGAATGCCGGTGTGAGTATGTCTTCAAAGGTGCCATGAAGGCCAGAAAGAAGGCTCTTCTGCTAATGACACTTGATCTCAAGGCTGAGACACTGGTTCCTCCCTCAGCACCCACTAGTGGAAGGAGAGAACTGTCTCCCAGAAGCTGTCCTCTGAGTATCACACATGAGCCAAAAGGAGTTGTGTAACTTCTTTATTTCTTACATCTCTGCGCTGCAATTTGCACGCCTGTGACTTTAGATGCCTCTTCAGATTTTTATATGCAGGTTTTCTTAGTGACAGGACTCACAGCTAAGTCATATTCAGAGAGGGTAAGATGCTCTGCTCTCTTAGTAGAACACTCACTTCAGCCAGGTATAGAAACACAGCCAAACATCTTAAAGATGACTATGCCACCACCAGATTCCCTTACAGCAGAAACCAGTCAGAATGATGCAGAGTGAATTATAAGACTGTTAAAGGCAAAAATACTAATGATAACCCCCCAAAAGTACAGAAAAATAAATAAAGGAAAAGTGAGTTTAAAGGAAAGAAAAAGAACCCCCCAATGTGAAGAGTCAGAATAATAAAACAAAAAAGATCCAGTGAAGAAATTAAAAAATAACACTTAACTAATATTAGGGAGAACTAAGATGAGGAATATATTTAAAAGTTTTTAAAAATAATAGTATTTATGCAATAGTATAGGAATACAAGTAAGAAAACCAACAGCAAAACAAATGAAAGAGAAGAAGAGGAGAAGGAAGAGGATGGGGTAGGAAGAGGAGGAGAAAGGGAGGGAAAGAGGAGGAAGAAGGGAGGAGGGGGGAAGGAAGGAGAGGAGCCAGAGGAAGTGATCAGCTAAGTTCCCTCCTGCTGTAATCTTCTGGATTTGGGGGGAGGTGGGGGGTGGTAGCTGAAGTGTTGGCTCCTCTCTTTTCCCACTGCACTGTGGGCTGCTGGCGTGTTCAGAGTAGTGGGCAGGCCAGTCAAGGGTGGATTGTTAATGTTAGGCAGCTTTACCTCCAAGCGCTGGTTGCACAGAGCTTTTCAGCCTTTGCCATGAGCTACAAAGGTTACCTTACGTGCTGGGAGACTCAAGGACAGCAGACACCCCATGTGAGGGCAGGCTCCCAAGGGCACTGGAGCTTGGAGGAAGCAAGCTGGACTCTAAGACACATCCTGGGGGAAGCTGGAGAGACCCATGCACTCTGCCTGATTGTCGCAGGGCTTCCGACTCTCACAATGCAGCCAACACAAGGATGTAGGGATGAAGAAGCACTATGCCAGGGTGGGCTCAGAGCTCCCAGTCCCACTGTGTGGTAAAGTGGAAAAGTGGTGGCTAGGATGCCAGGGCAACCATGGCCCATGGATTAGGCTTCAGAGGTCTGTTTCCAGGGTATCCCACGGGTCTCCCTCTGCCATAGATGCTATGACCTCTTTATTTCATGGTTTGCATGGTATTTATCTCGTTTATTCTTGTGAGCACTCTGCTGCACTGTTGTATTTGTGACTGTTTTTCTATAAATACTAACATATTCTTTAAAAATGCATTATATATAATTACTGCTAGGATATGAAAGAAAAGTAATGCTTTGGAGTATTTTAGCTAAGCAGGCAAAACAGTTTGTCTTAATGAGCAAGAAAAAGAGATAAGGAGAAACGTACATTTTTTTTTTAAAAGTCCGTATAAATAAGCTAGAAACATGGTTGTGGGACAGCTTGAAAAAAGAGTTTGGATAAGGCTCTAGCTTAGCATGTGTGGGGCCCCAGTACTGCCAGAAAAACAAAATAAGACCCCACCATAGTGACTTCTGAGGAATGAGCCCCTGCCACAGAATTGGTCTTGGGACTGCAAGGTGTGAAATAGACCATTTATGATGATCCAAGCATGGGTGGAATGCTGGTGACACTGTTGGGTTTCTCCTCCGGTAATAAGCATGTTAGGGTAACAAATAGTGCAGTCAAAAAGTACCATGTGGGGCTGGAGTGCTGCTGCAGAGCATAGGGAATAGAGTTCAGTCCCCAGGAACCCACTTCAAATAGCAAGTGGATGTGGAGGCCTGACTGTAATTTCAGCCACCAAAGGCAGACACGGGGGATTCCCCCTAGGGAGACTAGTCATTTCTTTGAGCTCCAAGTGAGGCAGAGAGGCCCTGCCTCCAAAGTCCTGGGTAAGAGCAATTTAGGACTGTTCCTGGCATCAACCTTGGGCCCATACATGTGCACACACATTCGCATTCACTCATATGTGTATCCCAACGTATGCAACCCAAGCATATATACACATGAAACCATACTCCCACTACACAAACATGATAATGGGGGAAATACTGTCATGAAGGGAGACAGCTCCTTTGGGAGGAGCACTTGGCATGCAAATGTGAAGGCCTGAGTTTCAATATCCAGCACCCACCTTAAAAAAGTAATAAAGAGCCAGGTGTGGCCTTGTGGCATAAGATTTTCTTGCCATATTGTGAAGAACCGTTTACACCTGGGCTGGGAGTCCTTCCTCTTACTGTTCAGATGTGAATTTCGTTGCCCTTTCTTTCCCTCTGTCTCGTCTGTGCTTGGCATTGCTACCACTGTAACCCCAGTGCTGGATGTCGGGTATGGAGAAAGTCGGATCCCTCCCAGCTTTACCTCCAGGTTCAGTGAGAGTCACTGTCTCCAGAGGATAGGGCAGAGGGTGATATGGCAGGACACATGTGTCTTCCCCTGGACTCTACATGGTGTATCATGCACAGGCGTGTGCATTCACATAAAAATTTAAAATAAAGAGGTGATATAAAAATTAATGAAAGATTCTTCTTTTGCCATGCTTGGGATCACCCAAGGCCGGGGGACTGCTCACTGTGAATCCCAGTTCCACGGGATACAGCACGTCCAGAGACTTCTGGGTCCCCAGTGCCAGTCTCGCCTCCATCCAGACTCAGTAGGCTTGGGGCTGTTTCTGGTCCTTCTTCTTCTGCCCTGCTTGGGGTCACCTGAGGCCAGGTTCTGCTCACTGCGGATCCCAGTTCCGCAGGATCCAACACATCCAGAGACTTCCAGGTCCCCAGTGCCAGTCCCGTCTCCATCCACTGGAAGAGGAGAGACATCAGAGTATTGGGTCTGTTTGCACCTACCAGATAGGAACCTTGGTCCCATATCCACCAGGAGAGGATGAGAATCCTTCTACACACACTGGAAGAAAGGATGGGAAGAAGACAATATACAAATACATCCAACAACAGGAAAACCAATATGATACAACCAACGTCTAGAGATCCTACACCAGCAAGACCTGAACATCAGAATGCAGATGATGTAGAAAAGAATGACCTTAAAAACATCTTCATGAAGATGATAGAGGGCCTGAAGGAGGATATGAGAAAATCCCTTAAAGAAATGGAAGAAAAAAACACAAAAAGTACTAGAAATCAACAAATCTCTTAAGGAAAGTCAAGAAACAGCAATCAAACAGATCAAGACCTGAAAACTGAAATAGAGACATTAAAGAAAACACAAACTGAGGGAATGCTGGAAATAGAAAAGTTGAGTAAATGAACAGGAACTACAGATGCAAGCATAACCAACATAATACAAGAGATGGAAGAGAGAATCTCAGGAGTTGAAGATACACTAGGAGTAATAGACTCATCGACCAAAGACAATCTTAAGTCTAACAAATCCCTAACACAAAATATGGGACACCGTGAAAAGAACAAACCTAAGAATAATAGGTATAGAAGAAGGTGAAGAAATGCAACTCAAAGGTGCAGAAAATGTATTCAACAAAATCATAGAAGAAAACTTTCCCAACCTAAAGAAAGACATGCCAGTCAAAGTACAAAAAGCCTACAGAACACCAAATAGAGTGGACCACAAAAAAGGTCTCCTTGTCACATAATAATCAAAACACCAAACATACAACAAAGAAAAAAAATAGAAAGAGCAGCAAAGGAAAAAGGCCAAGTAACATAAAGGCAGATCTATTAGAATTACACATGACTTTTCCATGGAAATTCTGAAAGCCAGAAGGTCCCGGATAGATATTCTACCTACACTGAGACCATGGATGCCAACCCAGACTACTATACTCAGAAAAGCTTTCAATCAATATAGACGGATAAAACAAGATATTCCATGACAAAACCAGATTCAAACAATACATATCCATCAATCCAGCCCTACAGAAAGTTCTGGAAGGAAAACTCCAACCCAAGGAGGTTAACTACAACCAGGAAAACATAGGCAATAAATAATCCCACTTTACCAACAGCCAAAAGAAAAATGGGATGGAAATCCACACACAATTCTACCACCACCACCAAATCCAAAACAAGAATGAACAATCAATGGTTATTAATATCCCTCAATGCTAATGGTCTTAACTCATCTATAAAAAGACACAGGCTAGCAGAATGGATAAGAAGACAGAATCCATCCTTCTGTTGCATACAAGAAACACACCTCAACTTCAAAGACAGATGGTACCTCAGAGTAAAGGGGTGGGAAAAGATTTTCCAATCAGGTGGTCCCAAGAAACAAGCAGGGGTAGCAATCCTAATATCTAATAAATTAGACTTTAAATTAAAATCAATCAAAAGAGATGAAAGTGGACACTTGCTACTCATCACAGGGGAAATTCATCAAGATGAAGTCTCAATTCTGAACATCTATTTGCCAATACAAAGGCATCCACATTCATAAAAGAAACATTACTAAAACTCAAATCACACACAAAACCTCACACACTTATAATGAGAGAATTCAACACCCCACTCTCAACACTGGACAGGAACACCAGACAGAAACTTAACAAAGAAACAAAAGAACTAATAGAAGTTATAATCCAATTGGGTTTAATAGACGTCTACAGAATATTCTATTAAAACACAAAAGAATACACCTTCTCAGTGCCACATGGGACCTTCTCTAAAATTGACCACATACTGGGCAACACAGCAAACCTCAACATGTACAAAAAATTAAAATAATCCCCTGCATCTTATCAGACCACCATGCTTTAAAGTTAGAATTCAACAACAACACAAATGGCAGAAAAGCTACAAACTCATGGAAACTGAATAATGCCCAATTGTACCATCCCTGGGTCTAGGAAGAAATAAAAAAGAAATTAAAGATTTCCTAGAATCCAGTGAGAATGTGGACACAACATACCCAAACTTATGGGACACTTTGAAAGCAGTGCTAAGAGGAAAGTTCATAGCGCTAAGTGCCCACATGAAGAAACTGGAGAATAGTCACACTAGAGAATTAATAGCAAACTGAAAGCTCTAGAACACAAAGAAGTCAATGAACCCCAGAGGAGTAGATGCCAGGAAGTAATCAAATTGAGGGCTGAAATCAATAAGGTGGAAACTAGGAAAACAATACAAAGAATCAATATAACAAAAAGTTGGTTCTTCGAGAAAATCAACAAGATAGGCTAACCCTTATTCAAACTTACCAACCGGCAGAGAGTAGTGTACATGCAAATTAATAAAACCAGAAATGAAAAGGGGGACATAACAACAAACACAGAAGAAATCCAGAGAATCAACAGGTCATACCTTGAAAACCTGTATTCTTCAAAATTTGAAAATCTAAAGGAAATGAACAAATTTCTGGATAGATTTCACTTACCAAAATTAAATCAAGAACAGATAAGCAACTTAAATAGACCTATAATCTCTAATGAAATAGAAACAGTCATCAAAAGTCTCCCAACCAAACAAAAACAAAAACAAAATCCGGGGCCAGATGGCTTCAGTGCAGAATTCTACAAGAAATTCAAGGAACAGCTAATACCAATTCTCCTCAAAGTATTCCACATAATAGAAGCAGAAGGGTCATTGCCAAACTGTTTTTACAAGGCTTCAATAACCTTGATACCCAAGCCACACACAGACACAACTAAGAAAGAGAACTACAGATCAATATCCCCCATGAATATTGATACAAAATACTCAATAAAATACTGGCAAGTCGAATAAAAAAACACATCAGAGAAGTCATCTACCATGATCAAGTAGGCTTCCTCTGAGGGATGCAAGGATGGTTCAACATACAAAAATCCACCAGTGTAATCAACCATGTAAACAGACTGAGAAAGAAAAACCACATGCTCATCTCACTAGATGCTGAAAAAGCCTTTGACAAATTCTCACACCCCTTCATGATGAAGGTCTTGGAGAGATCAGGGATAACAGGAACATACCTCAACATAATAAAAGCAATTTACTGCAAGCCAACAGCCAACATCAAAATAAATGGAGAGAAACTCAACGTGTTTCCCCTAAAATCTGGAACATGACAAGGCTGTCCACTTTCTCCATACCTCTTCAAGTCCTTGAAGTTCTAGCTAGAGCAACAAGACAACAAAAGGAGATCAAGGGGATACAAATTGGAAAGGAAGATGTCAATCTTTCAGTATTTGCAGATGATATGATAGTCTACATAAGTGACCCAGAAAACTCCTACAGCTGATAAACACCTTCAGCAAAGTGGCAAGATACAAGATTAACTCAAAAAAATCTGTAGCCCTACTATATATGGATGACACATTGGTGGAGAAAGAAATCAGAGAAGCATCACCCTTTACAATTGCCACAAACAACATAAAATACCTTGGGGCGAAGCTAACCAAAAAAGTGAAAGACCTGTATCATTAGAATTTTAAAGAAATTAAAGAAAGAAATTAAAGAAGACACCTGAAAATGGAAGGATCTCCCACGCTCTTGGATAGGTAGGATCAACATAGTAAAAATGGCAATCTTACCAAAATCAATCTATAGATTCAATGTAGTCCCCACCAAAATCCCAGCACAATTCTTCACAGGCCTTGAAAAAACAATTCTCAACTTTATATGGAGAAACAAAAGACCCAGGATAGCCAAAACCACCCTGTACAATGAAGGAACTTCCGGAGGTATCCCCATCCCTGACTTCAAGCTCTATTATAGAGCTATAGTCCTGAAAACAGCTTGGTATTGGCACAAAAATAGACAGGTAGACCAATGGAATCGAATTGAAAACCCTGATATTAACCCACATACCTACAAACACCTGATTTTTGACAAAGAAGCTAAAGCTATACAATGGAATAAAGAAAGAATCTTCAACAAATGGTGTTGGCATAACTGGATGCTGGCATGTAGAAAAGTGCAGATAGATACATATCTGTCACCATGCACAAAACTGAAGTCCAAATGGATCAAAGATCTCAACATAAATCCAGCCACACTGAACCTATTAGAAGAGAAGGTAGGTGGTACTCTTGAATTAATTGGGACAGGTGACTGCTTCCTGAACATTACACCAGTAGCATAGACAGTGAGTTCGACAACTAATAAATGGGACCTCCTGAAACTGAGAAGCTTCTGTAAGGCAAAGGACACAGTCAACAAGACAAAATGGCAGCCCACAGACTGGGAAAAGATATTCACCAACCCCACATCTGACAGAGGGCTGATCTCCAAAATTTACAAAGAATTCAAGAAGCTAGCCACCAAAACAACAAATAATGCAATTAAAAAGTGGGATACAGAACTAAATAGTGAATTCTCAATAGAGGAATCTAAAATGGCTGAAAGACACTTAAAGTGTTCAACATCCTTAGCCATCAGGGAAATGCAAATCAAAACAACTCTGAGATACCATCTTATTCCCATCAGAATGACTAAAATCAAAAACTCCAATGACATTTTATGCTGGAGAGGATGTGGAGAAAGAGGAACACTCCTCTACTGCTGGTGGGAGTGCCAACTCATACAGCCACTTTGGAAATCAGTATGGCGACTCCTCAGGAAAATGGGAATCAGTCTACCACAAGATCCAGCAATTCCACTCTTAGGCATATACCCAAAAGAAGCACATTCATACAACAAGGACATCTGTTCAATGATGTTCTTTGCAGCATTATTTGTAATTGCCAGAACCTGGAAGCAATCTAGATGCCCCTCAACTGAAGAATGGATAGAGAAAATATGGTACATGAACACAATGGAGTACTACTCAACGAATATTGAAATTCTCAGGCAAATGGATGGAACTAGAAGAAACCATTCTGAGCAAGGTAACCCAGTCACAAAAAGACAAACATGGTATGTATTCATTCATATATGGATTCTAGACATAGAGCAAAGATTACCAGCCTATAACCTATACCACCAGAGAAGCTAAGAGACAGGAGAAGTCTAAAAGAGACATACATTGTCCCCCGAGAAGGGGAAAGGGACAAGATCTCCTGAGCAAATTGGGAGCATGGGGGAGGGGAGATGGAGCTAGGAGAATGAGAAGGGGAGAAGAGGAGGGGTGAGGAGGCCATGAGGGAGCAGGAAGTTTGAGTTGGGGGAAGAATAGAAGAGAGCAAGGTAAGAGATACCATAATAGAAGGAGACATTGTAGGTTTAAAGAGAATTCAGGCTCTAGGGAAATGTCTGGAGAGCTACAAAGATGACACCAACTAACCATCTAAGCAACAGAGGAGAGGTTACCTTAAATGACTTCCCCTGATAATGAGGTTGATGACTGACTTATATACCAACCGATAGCACTGTAACAATAACTCTTTCTGCCAAGCCATCTAACCCCTGCTGCCACATGGGCACTTTCTGCCAGGCTGCCCAAATTCCACCTGATGCTACATTAAGGTCCCAAGTAACACACAGAGACTTATATTAGGTACAAATGCTGCTTGGCCAATGATTGGATTCTCATCTGCTAGCTCAGTCTTAATTATCATAAATCTATGTATTTTATAAGACTTATCGGACACCAGCGGAAGTGTCCTGTCTTCCTGGCTCATATGGTGACTCTGCGTTTTGTTTGTCTCCTACCTTTTCCAGAATCCTCCTTGACTCCTAGTCCCACTGATCTTGTTTTCCTATTGGTCAACAGTATTTTATTTATCAACCAATAAGACAATCATATACACAGAAGGACCTCCCCCATCAACCCCACAGCTATATATATGGGATGGGCATAGGCTCTATCCCAAAGGTTATGACTCAGAAGATCCTCTATGGAAGACCTCACCCTCCCTGGGGAGCACAAAGGGTATGGGATAGGCAGGGTGTTAGTTGCGGGGCAGGGGAGGAGGGGAGGGAAAAGGAACTGGAATTGATACATAAAACAATCTTGTTTCTAATTCAAATAAAAAAATTAGTGAAATCAGTGTCATAGCCCCCTCTTCATTGATGAAGAATCTAGTTCCATTGGAGCATCTGGCCACAAGCCAGGGGTAGGGTGATAGGCAGGACCACTGTTCCCTGTTAGTCACATACCTAATATGGAAGGCTTTGTCCTTTTGCAAGGTCTTGTTTTAAATGTGGCTTAAGGAAGATTTGGAGAGTATCTTACTTTTAGCTCTTAATCCTTCTGTCTCTGTCCTGGTAAGGATTTGCAAGCTTGACACAAGCAAGAGCTATCCAGGAGGAGGAAGCTCAGTTGAGAAAATACTAGCCTGTAGGCAAATCTGTCTGGACATTTTCTTAGTTAATGATTGATGTGTAAGGGCCCAGCCCACTGCGGTTGTGCCATCTTTGGGGAGGTGCTCCTGGGAGATACAAGAAAGGAGCTAGCTAAATGTGAGCCTGGAGAACAAGCCAGCAAATAGTTTCTCCATGGCTCTGCTTCAGTTCCTGCCTCCAGGTTCCTGCCTTGGTTTACCACAATGGACTCTGACCTGGGATGTGTAAGCCACACAAACCCTTTCCTCCCCAAGATGCTTTTAGTTACAGGTTTTATAATAGTAAATAAAGTAAAGTGAGGTAATCTCTACCCAGAAACCCCACATGAGCATCTTAAAATTTAAAAACTTCTAGGCAATAGTGAGATGACTCAGTAGAGAATCCCATTTGCCAACAAGCCTGATGACTTGTGCTTGATTCTTGGAACCCACGTGTAACACAGCAAGTGTGCGTGCTCGCGCGGACACACACACACACACACACACACACACACACACACACACACACACACTCACACACTCACACACTCACACATATAGCCTACAGCATACAATAAAAATGTTATAGAAACTTAAATTATGTAATTTAAACTTGAAAGGGGTGTGTGAATGTGTGTGTGTGTGTGTATGTGTGTATATATGTGTGTGTGTGTGTGTGTGTGTGTGTGTGTGTGTGTGTGTGTGTATGTATGTGTGTATGTATGTGTTTGTGTGTGTGTGTTGTTTGTACCCATGGAAACCAGAGGTGTTAGTTCAAGTTCACCTGGACCTGGAGTTACAGGCAGTTGTGAGCCACCCAACATAGGTTCTGGGAATGGAATTATGATCCTGTATAAGAGCAGTAAAAGTTTTTAACTGCGGAACCATCTCTTCAGCCCCTACATTTGAACTCAAAATAAGAATATAGAAGGATATTAATGCTTTTACAGTAAGATGGTAAATTAGGAACATTTTCCTTTCCTTTATTCCTGGAGGAGAATTTGAGAGAAAGTGAAGTTCACATTTTCCTTAGAACAATTTTCAGTTTCCTCCTTTCTATCTTCTTGTTTCTTCTCTATTTCTTCTTCAGTCTTTCCCTCCCTCCTCCTTCATAGGTCCTCACTACATAGCCCAGGCCGGCTTGTAATGCACAACCCTCCTGTCACAGCCTCCTTCTAGGCTTGTAGACATGTGTCTACAAGCTTGCTTCTCTTTAGTGATTCTAATCTAACATGTGTCTATTTATTACTTTCCCTCAAATAAATTATTCCAACATTTGTGTAATGTTTTCTTGCCATTTGGGAAATAATTGTTTATGCCTGAGATGGGAGTCCTTGGATTCACTGGTCAGGTACAAATTGATTTTCCCACTTTTCCCTCTAGTCTCGTTTTTGCTAGGGTTAGAATTCCTAGCTTCACATGGCATTCTAACTCACTTCCTAATATAACAACTTTCTCACCCAGTGGGGAGATATAAATGTGTTGAGTACAATTTGTCATAGGCACAGAGGCCCCTGAGACATGTCTGGGTTTATTGTATACATTTTGATATGAAAATAAGTCCTAATCTATGTAAACTTAAAATTCTTTTTCATTATTTGTTTCCAATCAATAAAAGAGTTTATCCCTGCGCCTATGCTAGTGGAAATGTTTTCTCTGTATTGAATTTATTCTCACTTCATTGTTGTGAACTCAGTAATGTGCCATTTTTGAGATAGCTTTTAAAGTGACTGTAGGAAAAGGTGAGGACTGAGTAATAGTGGCTCGCTGAAGATCACTGAGGCCAGCTGTTAAAGTGAGCGGCCTCCTTCCTGACCCCCCCCCCAATTCAAAGAGTGAACTGTGGGGGAGGACTTGCAGGAAGGTATAAATTGTAAGTAGACATTTGTAATTCTGAGAGCATGCAGACCAAATCCATTCCAGAATTCCTAAGACTCAAATCTCCATCTTACAAAGGCTTAGAATAAGGTAGATTCAACCAATAGCTACTAAGTGGATATTATGTGCTGGACAGTGTGATGGATGACGTAAGGATGGGAGATTAGAACAACAGAAACCAAAGGACAAAATCAGGCCTTTGGGTTTTCACTGGCTTTGCTGTAAAGCAAAGAGGGGGCAGGTTTGAATTGTAGTACAAGATAAGATGTGTAAAATGTACCATAACATCCACCGAGTGTGGCTGCAAGTACCCATGGCTGACTTTAATGGACATAGGCCAGTCATTGGGGAGGATGGATTGTTGACATTGCTACCTCACAAAAATATTGATTCTGGGATGGCTTAGTAAATTCTCTTTTACCCTAAATATATTGCATTTAATTACTCGAGTAATAACTGCATGCACTTTCACAAATTCAAACAACACAGAAATCATTCTCTCCCTAGAGGTAACCATTTACATGTGAATCTAGTGTTTCACCTAAAATTGTTTTTAGTTCTGTAACCTGAAAACCAGACCTGCTGTATGTATCATTCTGTGACTAGCATTTGAAGAAATCTGCCTAAGTCTAAAGGGTCTCTGGCATAAATCAGGACCTATGTAGGTAATTTTAGTTCAGATTATACTTTCCTAAGTGAAACACATAAATACTCTTGGGGAAACAATGTTGCATATGCACAGTCCTTTTACCAATATTTAGAATATTGGAACAGGAACTGGAGAGATGGCACTGCTATTAAGAGTACAGGCTGCTCTTCCAGAGGATCTGAGTTCAAGTCCCAGCAACCACATTGAGATGCCCACAACATCCTGCAACTCCAGCTCTAAGAGATCTGACAGCCTCACCTGGCTTTGGCAGGCACTGCACTCATATGTCCATATATAACTGACACATGGAATAAAAACACAAAACTAGTCTTTAGATCACTGGAATATTGCTAGATGTTTTGTCTCAATCTGTTCTTGTCTGTCTGTCTCTCATATGCATGCTTATCTCCCCAGCCATCTCCTCAGTCCACTCCACAGCCCATGTCTACTTTTATCTTATAGCATCTTTTTATTAATTATAGGTTAAGTAGAGTGACAAGGCTTATAGTTGTAAGGAAGACTAAATGATTCCTGTTTATTGGAACAATTTTCTCAAGTTCACAATCTAATAAAAAATTATAGTTTGGGTGAATCTTGACATGAACTCTGTGCCATTGTCCCTTTGCATTCATGGGAGATTGGCCCTAAGACCCTCTCCTAGGAAAATGATGCAGTGTTTATTTGTAACTGTGCACAACCTCCTGTATTCTTTAAGTCACCTCTAACCTATGTTTACCTGATGCATTGCAAATATCAAGTAATAGTGATCTTCTACATCAGTTAGATCATCTCAGCCGGAAATAAGTGCATACAAGCTTTCCTTGTTTTGAGGTCAGGTCTCACACATCTGAGGCTGTCTTCTTGATTCCTGCATATTCTGGAAGAACCCTCCCAGTGCTGGGATTGCAGACATGTTCCACTGTGCTGAATCCAAGTGTGGCTAAGGATCTGTCCCAGGGATTCATGTGTACTCTGTGGTATTCTCAGCCCCAAACACAGTATTTTGGAAATTTATGGATTTCCCAAAAACAGTTGATTGAGGCTGTGGCTGGGAACTTCTGGAGGGAGAGTGAGAGGGTGACCTCAAGGTGTGAGATTCTGTTTGTTCTGATAGGGGCAGGTCTGAGACCTGTGCAGAATGGGAACCATCAGGAAGCCATACACCTGCTGGAGCCCTGTTGAGCACATTCCCTCTCCCTGCAGCAGAAAACAAAGATGCGCTTTCCCCAACTCTATCTTTCCTCGTTCAAACTTTTGCAGTTGAATTCCAGAACAGGCTCTTTCCCAGCAGTGTCTGCATTTAATCCACCCCAGATGGAAGAGGGGAGGCCAGCTGCAAGGGGGCAGGCCTATGTCTGCTCATCAGTTCAGAAACATTAAGAGGAGCAATCAGATTTTGGTCATGGAGACACATAAAGAACTGAGCATGTCTGCTTACCCGGCAAGAACCTGGGTGTTGCTGATGGTGGGGGTCAGCGGCTGCTTCTGAAGAGGAGGCTTTCCTGAACTCATTCGACACAGAAGTGCCTTGGTGTACGTGGGGTGTGTGTGCCGCACACACACTTCTTTCATTCTTCCCGGAAACCTTGAATAAATCAGCTGAATATTCATTAATTTAAAATTTTTTATCCAGCTGAGTTCTTCATGGCTCAAAGAGCATTTGCTCCTGACCTCATAAAATCCCCACTGGTCTCTATGGGAGACTGGAGAACAGGAAAGAGGGGAGGAAGGAGGAAGGGGAGGCAGGGAAGAAAGATGGAAGGAAGGGGTGACCCCTTGGCTTCCAGTCCCCTAGGGAGGGGGCTGGGAATGGATGGGATTCTTTAATGGTGGCTTCATTTCCTCACCACAAAGCCAGGTGACTTCAGAAGGAGCTTCAAGGAGCTGGGAGAGGGCTCTTTTGGACAAATATGAAGACCTGGGTTTGAGCCCCCAGAACCCATGTGAAGCAGTGGAGTATGGCATTTTCTCAGTGCTGGGTAGGAAAATTTAGCCAGCCTAGCCAAATCAGTGAGCTCCAGGATTGGTGAGAGACCTTACCTCGAGAAAATAGAGAATGATAATGGAGAGTACATTGTAGCCCCTGGCCTACACACACACACACACACACACACACACACACACACACACACAACACACCACACACAGAGAGAGAGAGAGAGAGAGAGAAGAGAGAGAGAGAGAGAGAGAGAGAGAGAGAGAGAGAGAGCTAAGAATAAAGAGTTTGAGAAACCCACCTTGTCTTTTGATTAAGTGTACTGACCTCCATTCTCAGTGCCCTCTGGGGTCCTCTTTATAGCGATAAGGTGTCTTGCAGGTTCTAAATGAAGGCTAAAGAAAAGAGCCAATGAAAACCATGACTCCCTTAACATCACGATGGGTGTTTCACATGTCTTCTTAAACACATTGGGATGTGCAGACCCCTGCTGTGGTCGTCAACTTCCTCTCAGCTCTCAGCTACTCTTCCTTCATACCGGACTGCTCTCACGTCTACCAAGGCTGTAGGGCATCTCTCTCTCTCTCTCTCTCTCTCTCTCTCTCTCTCTCTCTCTCTCTCTGTGTGTGTGTGTGTGTGTGCACATGTATGTAGTGTAAGTGTATATTGTTGCACTTGTGTGTGCACCTGTGTGCATGTGGAGTAAAGAACATGTTGCTCTACCACTGTCCACCTTAAAGGTCTTTCTGTGGCACAATAAATAAAAAACCCAGAGACAGAAATTAGATCAAGCTGAAGATCAGAAAAGCAAAGCAGTCAAGCCAGTAGCTCTTACCTCTACCCAGCTCAAATGGCGATCCTACCTTCACGAATCCTCAGAAGCAAAAACTCTCAGTTCCTGCCTTCTCCTCCTTATATTCCTTTCTCCACCCAGCCATATCCTCTTGTCTCCACCTCCCTAGTTCTTTGATTAAAGGAATGTAATCCCATATGCTGGGATCACCTTTGTGTGAGCTGTTTCTCTTTAGGTCTGGATCAATTTCATGTAGTCAGTGTGGCCTTGAGCTAACAGAGATCCCTCTACCTCTTAATCCCGAGTCCTGGGATTAAAGAAAGGTATGTGCCTGGCTTCTATGACTAACTAGCATGGCTGCTTTGATATTTTGATCTCCAGGGGCTTTCATAAATCATAAGCAATATATCACCACATCTTTCACTGAAACTAGAGCTAGGCTGGTGACTAGAGATCCCAGTGTCTCCTCTTGGCAGCACTGGAATCTGGGCACAAAATACATCCTCATTCAGCTTTTTAAGTGTATGTAGGAATTTGAACTCAGGTCCCCATGATTGAATGACAAGCACCATTTACCACTTAACCATCTCCCCAGCCTCAGGTCAGGTGTTTTCTGTATCAGGCTGTAGCTATCTGATTCCTGAGGGCTAAGTAAGTGCCTGCCACTTTTGGCAACTGACTGTAGCACTGGTGTGGACAGCACTGAGACTGGGCAGCAGGTCTCTACTCCTCTACTCCTATAAGGTCTCTTCACACACACCTAACATCTGATGTCCTCTACAGTCACCTAACATACCCCAGAACTTGCACAGATGGTCCCTAGATCATGCAGTGCCTCAGACATGTTTTCCAGTCAAGAACAAAACATTTCTCTCAGTAGGCATCCAGGGGTGAGATCAGATGATGGGTAACTCTAAACTAATCGCCATAGCAACCAATGGTTGTAGGTACACAGAAATTTAACATATTCATGGATTTACTAGGAAGTTTTTCTTTCCTATGCATGAATAAAGGATGGCTAAGAAATAAGAAGGATGAGTATGTTAGTGAGGGTTCTGTAGAGGAAAAGAATCAATTTATAGAAATATATTAGATTTACTAGACTGTGTTGCATAATGCAGTATGGGCCGCCTAACAGGGTGTCTTCACTGAGATCCCAGGAGCAGCTCAGTCCATGAGTGTCAGTATTCTAGCCAGGTACTGGAAGATTCCTGGAGAGCCAGTGGTCTTCATCCTCATAGGGAGCCTAGGAAAGGTGGGTTCTGATAGCAGGGAAGGAATACAGCATGGCAGCCATCACCCTGGCAACAGGGCAATGAACTCACCAATGAGACATGAAAGCAGAAGACAAAGGGGTTTATTTTTCAGACCTCTTTTTATCTGGTGCCTTGGGAAGGTACTACCCACATTTAGAGCAGGACTCCCATTTCAAATAACCTGATAAAGGAAATGGCTCACTGATATGCCCAGAAACCTCTCTCTTAGTCAGTTTTAGACCCAATCAAGTTGACAACCAGGTCTGTCCACCACAGTGAAAAAATGGCAAGAAAGAAAAGGTTTCAGAAAAGATGATTGCCTTGTGTATCTACAGATGACTCATCTGGGGTGTCACAGATCAAAACCTGAGAATGCTCAGTGCCTTTTAAAAACCAGATACATTTACATAAAACACATTCAGATCCCTCTGCTCATTTTAAATCATCTCTAAAGTATTTGTGATACCTACTACCTTGTAGGTGTTGTGCAAGGCACTGAGATGCTGTATTATTTAGAAGATATTGATGAGCAACAAGTCTGTGAATTTTAGGGCAGATATCTCACTCCCTCCCCCCCCAAATTTCAATCTGTGGTTGGATGAACACAGAGTTGGGATTTGTAGAGACAAAGAACTGACTAATTTTTCCTTTCAGTTGTCACTTTGAGAAAAGTCATAAAATAGCAACTTCCTCTTTGGAACTGAATCTCTTTTCTAATTGTTCTAGAACCTCTGTATTCAGGCTTTCAGCTAGTCTGAAATGTGATTATGCTATTCTATTTTTAAGAGGAGCCGGAGACAGTCTCTTTAGTGTTTTAACTCAGACAAATAGTTCTTGAAACAAAATCCAAAAGATTTGGATCTTCGCAGCTGAAGCTTTAAGTGAACTCTCCGTCCTTCTCTGTATCTTCTTGGCGTGATGAGCCAGTCCAGCTGCAGGCTGAGCTCCATCCAGATCCATAGCTGGTTTACTTTGATGGATAAGGCTCTGCTGTCCCCTTTCCAAGTGTCCTGCCACAGAACAAGGACCCAGAACCTCCCCAGGAAGGGACAGGAGGACTGCTGAGGTCAGTCTCTGCATCTTATGTGTTCTTCAGTCCTGAGGTTATTGGGATTTGATCAGGGGAGACGTTTGCAAGATGCTTCCTCAGCCAATCTGTTTAGAAGTGGCCCTGCCATCCCCTCGTGTCTGCAAAGTCTCTGGGCTTCCTCTGCTGCTTTTTCCTGGCTTTAGTCAGAATAGAGCCCTTCTCTGGTGAAAGGGTGTTCACATCTAAAGATCTTACAGAATTCAGCTACCTGTCTGCATTCTGAAGTTTATTATTTCCCCCTGTTTCCAAAGATCTTGAGCTGGTTTCTTGAAACCATCATTGGAAAGAGGTTTCTGAGGCAGGCATCAGTTCTGAAGGCTGAGGGCTGGGGATGGAGATGGACTGGAAAGAGAGCCATTGTTTAGAGGAACCAGGCAGCCACAGTTGTATCCTTGTGACAAGTGTGATTTCAAGAGATGAAATAATCGAAACTTTAGTGTGAAATTTCCTGGCTTGAAAACCTTGACAACTGTTTTTGTTTGATCTTTAAGTGCCACATCTTTAGAATAAACTCCATCTTCAGTATGACCTGTGACACATCTGTGTGCATATGACTTTTACCTTGGGCCAATTTTAATGACCCCTGTGCCTGTACTTTTGTCTACACAGATGAACCTGTGCAGGCTCTGGGACATCTCACCATCTGTTTGTGCTGAGTACACAATGGTCCCCACAATATTGCTGTATCCTCAGTATTTCCCAACTCCATGGGCCTGGGAACCAAGACATTATCAGAAAACAAGTGACAAACAGGATTTTCCAAAGCAGGGACCTATTAAGTAGCTCAACATAGTTAAATATGGTGATGGTCTTTAAAGACATATATATTACATATTAGTAAGACACATGTCTCCTTTCTAGTTGAATGGAGTGAGTGACCTTCCAATGAATAAAATCCTTGTTTAATCCTCTCTCACTAAGGATAAGCAGAACTTGCAGTTTGCTACATGACCAATAACATGTAGCAAAGGTGATGGGATATCTGATCCTTGACTGGCTTAATTTGCATGGAGGAGATAATGTGGGTATTCCATTATTTTTCAACAAGAATCTTTCAGTGTAGGAGCTGCAGAGCACACCTACAACCCCAGCACCCAGGAGGCTACAGCAGGGAGATCGAAAAACTAACAGTGAAAGCACTGAGCTCTTAGTAGACTAGAGCCAAGGCAGCTTCAGGTGGTCGTGAAGGATGACACAGTTCTTCTGTAAGCAGTTCACAGAAAGAGTCAAGTGTAGGAAGTCTTACAGGGCTTAAGGCAAGCTTCCTTCTAACTGGGAATAAGAAGTTTGGGCTTCCAGCCATACAGCTGCAAGGGAATGAATTCTAACGCTTGAATGAGCTCCAAAGTGGATTTTCCTCTAGTTAAGCCCTAGGTGAAACCATAGTGGCTCTGGCTAGCACCTCAATTACAGCCTGACAGAATCCTGAGCAGGGAAACCAGCTGAGTTGTACCTGGATTCATGTTCTGTGGGAACCATGAGGTGACGAATGAATGTTGTTTTAAGCTATTGAAAAGATAGCAATTTATTATGGAGAAATAGAAAGCTAATAGGGGCAGTTTACAATCTCTACTTCATGGGAAATGCTAATGCCTATGTAACATAAAAAGGGGCAAAGGGATATTAACTTACCTGAAGTTCTTTTAGGGAAAGTGTCACGCTCATTTAAAAAGACAAAGAAAATATTGAGACTTGGTCTCTGTCTCTTGTGACCCTTATTATCCTTTCTTTGTTTTGCACATTTACAGTTTTGATTATTATATGACATAGTCTCTCCTCTCTCTATCAATTTCCACTGGTTATATAGTAAGTGGGTGCAGGGGATGGGGGTAAATGAGTCTTCTAAATTTCATGGACTTCCTGAGTCCTGTAAGTTTAATGTACTTCCTGGACCTTATATGTTTCCTTTATATCCTGAGTTGTATGAGTCTCTCTTCTTCCTCCAGGAGAATTAATAAACTGCCACACAGTAGTCCAGAACTCTGTGCAACGCCAAACAAGATAGTGTTGCTTTCAGTACATAGAGAAAAGTGGAAAGCATGCAGCTCTCCATGGAATTATCGAGATTTCGAATTACTTTCTGAACACCTGTCCTTAAAGTCATCACCGCCTTCTTGTGTGTCCCATGGGGGATATGATACCATGAGTATCAGCTTATAGATTCTGCCAAAGGGAGGTTTCAGGAGAGGATTGTAAAAGTTCGGTGAGGTAGGTATCATGAACTTTAGGAACCACCTTCCCTTTACTTACATATCTTCTAAGATTTCAGCTCCTAGTAGAATATCCTAGTGTGGTTTCTATAATTTCACTGTACATGGTCACCAGTGTTATGTGGTGATAAATAGGAATACATTTTAAATTAATGTAAATAAAATGAAAAATTAAGTTCTTTTTTATAATTTCTTTATCCTTTTAAATTTCATTTTATACTCGAACCACAGTCCTGACTCCCACACCTCCTCCCACCCCCTCATCTCCCCCCAGCTTACTGCCAGTCCACTTGTTACATCATATTATTGCCTGCATATCAAGTGTTAAGTAGCTATTTTCCACCAATGGCTTTCATATTCACTTCTGACATAAAGATTGCTTCCCAAACGTTCCAGAGCAAAGTATTGGGCAATGAGCTGGAAAGTTATCTTACCTCTAGACTCTTCTGACGTTAGCCTTTCTCTTCTTCATCCTAGTCTGGGGCTCTCATCTCTGGATTGTTTCTGTTTTTAGTTTTTCCATGTTTTCATCTCTTAGAGTAACCATTTCCCTACATTAAGAGTCTCTCTATCCTGAGAAGATGAGTGACTTCATTTCCTGTCAGTCATGGGTTGAGATACCAACATAGGAAAGAGCATAGAATGATCTACAACCCTACCTTTAGCATACATTGTTACATCACAAATTTATCATTCATTTCATGGTTTCTGAGTCAAGGCTCCAGAAAGTGAGGTGGTCCTGGTTGAAGGGCGTGATGGGCCTGCAGGGCAGGAGGCTGTGTCACGAATGAAGGTTCAGCTGATGAAGGGTCCCTTGCCAGACTTACTAGTGCAGTTGCCTGTTTTCTGGAACTCCTCCTCCAAATGTCATCTGCATCATACAGACTTTCCCATGTACAAGTGAGATGAGAGAGGCGAGGATGTTGGGGGATCAGGGACAGGGAGAAGGTGAGATGACAGAAAGAGGGTGGGGGAGAAAAATCTAAATTGGGAGATATTTTTCAAAGCTTAAGTTCAACAGTGGTGAAGCATTGCTTCTGTGCTTTTCTGACCATACACAGCAGTCCTGTGCAGTTTGGGAGGGAACCTTCTGGGATGAGCTGGCCAGGCAGTAAGAAGTCATTATAGTCACCTTGGAAGCTGCCTACGGTACGTGTTTCAGGAGGTTGAGTCAATTTGATAACGGAGAGGTCTTTCACCCTTGTGAAAGGGCAGATGCCACACAGCAAAGTGTAAAAGAATTTTCTATCCCAGAGGAATTGACGGGAAAAGACCGATACCTCTGTGACCCCATGCCAACCTTGAACTATGTCTGTCAGAATGTGATGCTCTGTCAGTGGCTTCATACAAATCATGGGAATTATAATTGTGATGCAGACCTTTCTCTCAAAAATGATTTGAAACATTAGCCTGTTTATCAAGATTTGCAGCAAATGCATTAATATTCAGAAAAAGAAACCCCAACAACCCACACATGGAGAATTTCTCACAGGCCTTCACATACTGTGGAGTCAGTTTCATCTCTAGTTTGGAGACTCCACAGCATATGCTCATTAAGCTCTGTGCATCTCCTGGCAGCAGAGAGGTTTCCACAAAAGAAAATCTAGAATGCACAGTTCTTTGCCTGTCATCTAACAGAGGGTGAGACACAGACATGTGAGGACGGGAGAGGATGAAAGCAGATAGCAACACACACATGCACGCACGCGCGCGCGCGCGCGCGCGCACACACACACACACACACACACACACACACACACACACACACACACACTATTCTGTGCCAAGAGGTAGGTGTATGGCACCAGTTTGTCCTGCCCTGAAATTTTGAATGGTAAAGATCATTGGTGTCCATGTGTTCAATTGTAGCCCTCTATTTTCATGGTCACTTTCTCAATGACAGAAATCCCCTTTCCCCAGTCAGCTATGTTTGACTGAACACAGTCTACCTGGGAAATCCCCCAATGTGTATAAATTTATGAGTGCTAGTGAGATGGCTTGGCTCAGAAAAGGGCTTTCCAGGCAAGCCTGAGGGCCTATAATTCAATTCCCAGAACTCACGAAAAAATCTAGATGGTTTATAATCCCAGTGATGGGGAGGTGGAGATGGGCAGATTGCTGGCACTTGATGATCAGCCAGCTTCAACCAATCAGTGAAACCCAGAGCCTAGTGGTGGGCCCTATATCAAATGACAAGGTGGAATGTCCCAGGAGGACCTCTGGTCATGCATGCACATACATACATACATACATACATACATACATACATACATACATACACACACACATACATGTGCTATGCTTCACACACACACACACACACACACACACACACACACACACACACACACTTACAAGAGAAATTGGCTATTTTTAACTCATTTTGTCTATGGTTTCATTTTTTTAAGTTTCAGATGACCACTGTTAATCACAGTCCTAAAATGTGCTAAATTATAATAAGAGACAGTTTTAGGTGTGCTGGCTATTTTTATGTCAACTCGACACTGATAGAATCATTTGGGAAGAGAGAAATTCAATTGGGAAGATGCCCCCAACAGACTGACCTATGGGCAAACGTGTGCATTTTCATGATTAATGATAGATGTGGGAAGACCCTGCTCACTGTGCCCAGAGTGCCACTCCTGAGCAGGTGGTCCTGGTGCAACACAAGGAAGCCACAGGGAGTAAGTCAGTAAGCAGCACTCCTCCACGGTGTCAGCTCATGCCTCCAGGTTCCTGACTTGAGTTCCTACCCTGACTTCTCTCACTGATGGACTGTGATGTGTAACTAAGTTGAAATCAACCTTTTCCTCCCTAGGTTGCTTTCAGCCATGGCATTTTTATCACAGCAATAGACAATTAAGACAAGCAGAGAGCCCACATTCTTATCACTTGGATTACAGCCTGCCCTCACAGTTGCCCCATTTTATTCTAAATTATTGTTGATCCTTTATTGTGCCTCACCTGTAAGTCACACTTTATCGAGTTATGCAGGTATAATAAAATCATAGTGTGTGGGAGGTCCAGTGTGGTGTCCACTGGGGGTCTTGGGGAAAACCCTGCATAGATAAGGCAGAGTACTGCATTTATTCTTACACACACACATACACACACACACGCGCACACACACACACACACACACACACACACACACACACAGAGAGAGAGAGAGAGAGAGAGAGAGAGAGAGAGAGAGAGATTTCTAAAGATTTCTAATTTCCTGAAAAGAGAGAAACAAGGAATGGGAGGGAATAAAAAAAGGAGGAGTTGAAGCCGGAGGAACGGCAGGGTATAAAATGCTTTTCCTCTTAATAAACTTCAGTGAGTAGTTTTTAAAATATATATAATTTAAATTGAAAGGCATTTTCATGTTTTAAAGTTCTAAGCTGTAAAAATAAACCCTGGAAGTAGATTGCCTGGGGTAAGACTTAATTAAACACTGTACAGTAAATTAGCATAATTTGATGAGCTTTAGTTCCTCGAAACTGAGACGGGCAGACATTTTAATTTTGTAATATCTTTTAAAATTCCACTGTCTCATCTCCAACGCACAGTTGTAGAGAATAAAATCTAAACAAGGTATTACTAAGAAAGTGGTAATTTATTACAGAGATCATGAATTGGCCCTGGGATTTGAGAAGCATCTTCAGGCAGATGCTACAAGTCTGTATGAATCATAGTCTCTTGAAAGACAAAATACATGGAAAAATAAGTTGAATTCCTGAGCCTGAAGCAGAGGGCTTATCCACTGTAGTCACAGGAATACTTACCAGGCTAGATGGAGTGTCAAGGAGACCCACCCTCCCTTTCTCCTTTCCCCACTCTCCTTCTCTTCTCCCTCTTCATCTCTTCTTTATCTCTTTCTAAGTAAGTCAGCTATTAGATACCAGGTTCATGGCATTAGGAGAGTCTTCAGGACAGAAGGGGAAGGTAGCCAGTTGTGGGAGCATGCTTAAGTCCTAGTTGTGTGCTGCCTGCAATTCCCCAGCAATGGTCCTCCATTTTTGCTCAGTGTATCCAAGAAACTATCAGTAATCGTGAGTCAAAAATAGGATAGGATTTTCTCTGGCAGAAAAACACTCAAAGTACTCTTGGATAAATGAATCTCAGAAATCTCTCCCTTATGAGAACTTTTTATTTTATTATTATTTTTTAAATTCATGTGTGCCTGTGTATGAGCAAGCATGCAGGTGTCTGCGGAAGCCAGAAGAGGCTTCACATAGATCTCTGGAGACGGGAGTTAACAGGTGATTCTGGATCATCCATAATAGATGGAACTGAACTCCAGTCCTCTGCAGCAGCAAGTGCCCTTAACCACTTAGCTGTCTCTTCAAACCCTCCCATAGGATGTTTTTAAAGTGTGCTTTATGCCAATATAGGGTTGCTAGAGTGTGGATTCAGGAGAGTTGTAGGTGGATGGGCAGACATTGCCCAGATACTCTTGAGCTCCAAGAAGGAAGCAAAAACACCCACTGGGCTCATTGAAGTTGTGTCATGTGAATCATGGACAATGTCTTGTCTCATGAATAGTTTACACACACAAAAGTTACTGGAGCCTCACCTACAGTGTATCTTTGGGGTAGAATTTTGTCTTTCCAGTCTTAATAAGTGGAAAGTAAATTCTGAGAAACCTTAAATTGAGAAGAGGTCAGAATCCCCTTTGGAACATGCTGTGTCTTTGCAAATGAGTTCTCCTACCCCTTTGCCCATTTCCACTCTGCAGTTCTTACTTGCCCAGAAGATTTCTTGATTTCCCTCTTTGTGTTGTCATCTATTTACAGATTCTGGATGGCGGCTGGACTGGTTGGTCTGAGTCTTCATCTCATTGCTGGGTCCTGGGTGGCCTATGGTCTCTGGGGTCCCTAGTTAGAAGGGAGTGGGGAGAGGAAGGAGCTAGGGTGTTAGGTGTTTTACAGTCAGTACAGGTGTCCTCCAGTATTTTGATAATAAATCTGGCGTGACTCACCAGGAAGGGATCTTGAAGCCAGACAGCATCTGTAGCTTTGAAGGCAGAGTGCTTGCACTCTGTAAAACCCAAGACTACTTTCTCAGTAAAGGGGTCGTGTAACAATACCTTTCTCTGCCAGCTGCCTGAGTTCCGTCACCACATTAGGGCCTCCAAATACCACACAGAGTCTTTTATTATTTATAATGCTCCTGACCAATGACTAGGATATCTTATCTGCCATCTCTGTCTTAAGTATCAGCCATAACTATTAATCTAAAAATTTTTAAAGACTTATCTTACTGAGGATGCCAGCCTTGTGTCCTCTCTTCCTGGTGATCTCATGGCAACCCTCCTTTTCCTCCATTTCCCAGAATCCTCCTCGACTCCTAGCCCCACCTATTTTGCTTTCCTATTGGCCAATAGTGCTTTATTTATCAACCAATAAGACAAACATATACACAGAAGGACTTCCCCCTCAGGGTCCCCTCTGTGTGCTCTACCTTACACTTGCTTTATGTTGTTGCCATGAGCACAGTGCCTCTGGTTAGCTTTTGCTGGCATCTAAACTCTCCCTGGCTCTTGTCTGCTGAATGCACCCTGAGAGACCCCTGCTGAAGGGCTGTGTACAGTCAGGGCTCCCAAGGAGTAGGGTATGGAGAGGGAAAATATAAATCACATTCCTGCATCAGTTCAAAGTGTCAAGTTCTAGTTCTCATAGCCAAGGGTCTGGAACACAAGTAACTACACCTCTGGAATATGTGTTTTCCATAATCTGATCTATAAACCAGGGCTCTCTGTCCACGAAGCTGTCACTTCCTGTAGCCTGAGCTGGGTGTGTATGGGTGGGGAGGTCCTTCCACACTGTCCACAGCACCCTATAAACCATTTTCCCCACAGTCCATTTTCAGATCTTGATTGTCCTTCATGCTTTCTTTCCTTCCCAAGGTGAAGCCCAGACAGGTCTGCCACGTCTGTCAGGTCCTTACAATGAGAAACTCCATGGCGTGTAGATTAACTTTGAAAACCACGTGGGCATGAAATCTGTTAGGATTTAGGGCACAGAGGAGAGAGACTAAGAGTTCACACTCTGTGACTTTGGACTTGGTCTAAGTTTTCTTTTAGCTCCTTTTTGTTAACTTTCACCAAATATCTGTTTTCTAATTTGCAAAATGGGTATAGTAAGTAGCAGTTATCAAAAGAGATGGTTGTCACAGAGCCCTCGGGACAGTGTGCAGCCTTAAGAAACATGAGGCAGATGAAAGCTGTGATTGTGTTTGTTTAAGGTTCTATGTTTTCTTATTTGTATGTTTGAGATGGGGTCTCAGGAAGCCCAGGCTAGTATCAAGCTTGTGAATACTAAGATTACAGGTGTGTACTCATACACCACCCCCAGTTTTGGGGAAGCTCAGGGTTGAGTCCAGTGATGCATGGATGATAGATAAGGACTCAACCCATACTTGTTATTTCATCCACAGTAACTTAGATCGTGCTCTCCACAAGCAAAGCACAGAAGACGGTTTCTGGAGCAGGTTGACTCCCAGCTTATGCTGTAAGGAATTTGTGGACTAGGAGAGGCCAAGAAAGAAAGTGGGCAGATGGGATTTTAGCTGAAGTGTTGTGAAATGATGATGTTAACCCCTACACCCCAGGAGCATTTACCCATTGGCTTTGAGCTGCTCCAGTAGGACTGCCTGAGGTTTCCATTTGGCTTGGGCAGGCTCTTGGAATCTGGATAAATTAAACAGGAACAGTGATAAAGAGCTTGCAGCAAGATTGAACAGGTGGATCACATTCATAATATCCTTCCTGTTGAAATAGGTGTGTGTGTGTGTGTGTGTGTGTGTGTGTGTGTGTGTGTGTGCGTGCGTGCCAGAGTATGCAAAAATACCCACAGAGACCTGGGGAGAGAGGGCTTTCAGGTTTGCTCTGGGCCTCTTGGATGGAGATCAAGTTTGGATCTTGCTGAGGGTTAGGTTCTGCTGTTTCTTAATGTTCCCATGTCACCTCCCTGCTCTGGGGTTGGCGGATGACTTTGAACTGGTAGCTTGGGGGAGATTTGTTCACCCTACCCAAGTCCCCTTGCTTCTTGCTGCTGATGCTTGGGAGTTGTGTCCAGGAGATAGGTGTCTGGTTGTAAGGTGTCTTGAGCATCTCCTATTTAGTCTTTAAAACTTACTATTTAGAAACCTAGGGCTTTTTCCTCTTGATTTGTTTGCTCTCTTTCAGAAATGAGAAAAAATGGACAGTGACATCATAATCAGTCGCAGTTCTTAAAGCAATTGGATGATAAAGTAATTTCCAAGCCCCTGCTCTGCTTATGCAATGCCACCTGCCTCCTCCTTCAATTTTACACACCACTCATTGAGAGAGAGAGACTTTCATTTTTGTATCATGCTGAGTTAAATTCTCCCATTATATTCTCTCTGTGTGTTCCTTAGAATAGAAATAGACAAAAGTGCTTCCCAGCCCTCTACATTTTTTTATCAAGTTGAGAAGAACCCTCTAATAAGTGCTTCAGTTTGCAATTAATGTGTTCTACTCAAAAGACTGGCTTAGGTTTGGATTCTTGAGGCTGGAATTAATGGAAACTCTTGAGCATATGGCTACATCCTCTCTATTCATGTGTGGCTTCTTCACCTTGCTGGCCTTGTCTTTGTGTTACTGGCAGCCTCAGCAAGCTGGGCTTGGCCATCCAACTGCAATCTATCAGTTATGCAGACAAGAGCAGGGGAAGGCAGGGAAAGGAGGCATATTCTCTGTGGCCACACTGAAAAGAGAAACAAGTAAAGAAAAACAAAGGGGTCCACCTCCCCCAAGTCCTCCCTCAAGACCCTGACATGAGGTTGAGGTTTGAATAGGGGGCAAGGATTGTAGATAACTAATCAGTCCTGGTCAAGGTATGTCCAGCCCATCATTGATCCACCTGTGTCTTAGTCCATGCTGTCCTAGAAAGCTGGTCTGCTGAGCTGTCAGGATGGTGTGAGGTGTGGATTGTTTTCTTGGGCAGTTCCTCTTTTGGCTGATACCAAAGCTTCAACTTGTCCCTTCCCAGGGCATGCAATTCCTGGAGGAGTTTAAAATTTGGGGGGAGGGAGTCATTGTTCCAATAGTCTGAAATGACAAATATCTCTCTTTAAAATATTCTCTCTCTTGCCATGACCATATTATATGAACAGATCCTTACACCATGGTTACATGTTATGTGCACAGATCATTACAACATGGTTACATGTTATGTGCACAGATCATTACACCATGGTTACATGTTATGTGCACAGATCCTTACACCATGGTTACATATTATATGCACAGAACATTACACCATGCATTTTCATTCGAAATGCAAATCGAATGTACTGGGGACATGGCTCATACTAGAAAGTGCTGCTTTGAAACCACAGTGATCCAAGCTTGATATCTAGAACCAACAAAAAAAAGTTGGAACCCATGTCTGACACTTCTCAGGTGGCCAAGAACCCGATACTAGAAGGCCATGAACCTAGGGGGGCAATTACTATTCTGCTAAAGAACATTGGAATTAAATGACTTCTAGTGACTTTATACAATAACAGTGTCTCGTTCAGCCATCATCAGAGAAACTTCCTCTTGGCAGAAAGTGGGAACAAATAGAGACCCACAACTGAACAATGTGTTGAAGGCGTTGGAACACTGTCGTAAATGGGATGTCTCCATCAATTCTCTTCCCTCAGGGAACTCTGTGGAGGAGGAAGAGGAGGAGAAGAAGGAAGAGCAGGAGGAGGAGCAGGAGGAGGAGGAGGAGGGGAAGGGGGAAAAGATTTTAAGAGCCAGAGAGGACAGGGCACCAAGGAAACAAGGCCTTCTAAGACAGATGCTCATATGAACTCACAGACACTGGCAGCATGCACAGGGCCTGCACAGGCTCAAAGCAGACAGGGTGCCAGCACTGAGAGTAGGAAATGGACATGAGTTCCCATCCATGACCAAGATACGATCTCCAACTGACAATGTTAAGGGCACTGGTTGTTCCTGCAGAGGACCGAGCTCAGTTCCCAGCACCCTCATGGTGGCTCACAACAGTGTGATACACCAGTTCCAGGGGATCTGCTGCCATCTTCTGGCTTCTGTGGGTATTGCAGGCAAATGGTGCATTCCAAACATGCAGGCAAACACATGCATAAGAAGAAAACAAAACAAAATCTAAAATAGACAGTTGCTTCATGCCTAGAACTTCCACTTCTGGGATCATTCTGAGGCAACGAAAAGAGTAGTAAAGAGATTGTCTGAACCCCCATGTTTGTTGGAGTCTGATGGCAAAACTGTATATAACAAATTAGCCTCACAAAAATGTGGAGGGCTTCGGATGTAGTTCTTGAGTGTAACATTTGCCTGGTATGTCTTTCCTCCTCTCCCCTTTCCTCTCCTGTGTGTGTAAATGTGTCAGGAGGCTTTCTCAGGCTACCCAAGGAATCTACCATGACCTTGATCCTGTTAGATGGCTTGAGGGCTGCTGCAGCCAGCGCAGTTAAACCTGAAGCATTAAAAGCTGCACAAAGCCCCTGAGCAGTTTGACCAACCAGCCTCTCAAATCTCTGACTTCTTTTCCCATGCCACGCTCTCTGGCAACCTGGCCTATTTGCCATGCATCCGAGCTGCCTGCCTGTGCCTATGATTTGTCATCAATGATTCTATAGTGCATTTCATGAGATTTTCTGTCTTTTCTGTATCTCTGTTTTAAGTAGCATTATATTAATAAATGTCAGGTAAGTGTTTTTGCAAAGAATGCTACACTAGGGGCTGGGGTAATGGCTCACTTGCTAGAGGACTTGCTGTCCAAGCAGGAAGACATGAGTATGTATCTCCTTCGACAATGTAAGGCTCCAGGCATGGACAGTTACAGTGGGGGACACTTTTAATCTCAGCACTCTGGAGACAGAGGCAGGTGGAGTTCTTTGAGTTGAAGTATAGTCTGAACTACATATAGAAGTCCAGACTAAACAGGGCTATCTGGAAATTTGCTCCTATAATAACTAGTGTTTGGGAGAAGGAGGCAGGGGGATCCCTGAAGAGTCAGAATTGGTTTAATGGACAGGTATTCTTGTCCAGGTGGTGAGCTCTAGGTTCAGTGAGAAACCCTGTCTCAAAAAATAGAATTGCAAGTGATTGTAGAAAACACTTGACATTGACCTCTGGTATCCACACACATGGACACAAATACAAACTTGTACATATGTAACCATATGTGCACATATCCCACACGTGCACATGCATACATGGACGCACACACTTGTACACATGCTCACACTCATATATCACGTTATGGACATCACATGCATGTGTCTGTGCATGTGCACATAGTGCTACTTCTTGAAAAAGTGCTCCTGCCCACTCCAAGAGTATGTTCAACTTAGTGTCTAAGCCCATGTCATTATCTGTAAAGTAAATGAGAGGGTGGAGCACTAGATGACATGAGGCAGGACCATCTGCACCTGTCAGGTCACTGACCCTCTTCTCATTCTACGCCATCCTCGAATTTGAGAGAGAAGATGGAACATGTCCTGTCTACATTCCGCTTGCTGTCTTTCACTTGTCTGCCTTCTTTTTATGTAGTGTTTCATTACAAATACCTATTGTAGTCTGATAACTACGCTAAAATGAAGACGGTGTTTGTAACAATTTATTTGTATGGTTTTACTTTTTGTCATCTCAGCTGAATCCAGAGATAAAATTCCTTTTCCTTCAAGTAGTTGGTTCTAAAGATACTTGGTCTTAACAGAATCTGCAGAAGAATAGTCCATCTTCATCTTTTATTAAAGGCAGACAACCAGATGAGGAGTTTAAAATGCCTTTCAGCTTTCCACCATGTGCCACAGAGGGCAGATAGGGCAGCAGTACAGATGTCAGGAGACAGTGGAAAATTACAGTTTTATCACTTAAGATCTTTTCTCAGGCAGATGTGTGGGTGAACATTCCTTACCCTTTAACTATGATTTGCCTTACAGGGGAAGCTCTGCCTGTGTGCAAAACTAAAGGCGAGCTCTGCATAGATTGTCAGCAGTAGCCAGTTCTGAGAGTCCAACCCTGCTCAGAAACCATGAGCTGAAACCTCCACTTGGTGTGAAGACAGAGCACACACTTTCCTTTCAAACTACATGGAATTCTGACTGAAGCTACTTCTCATTCTGGGTTTTCTAGAACAGAATATCTTTCAAACGTCCTTCCCATGTGTATATTCTTCCCAATCTAATTGCTTATCTCCCTTTTCCATTCAAGAAACTATTGTATATGCCATGAAATCTATGCATGTCTACATTACAGTTCCCTTTAAGAGACTATCCAGTTTGGTTTCATTCTGGTTCATTTGGTTGCAACTTAAGGGAATGGGGTTTAATTGATTCACAATTCCATGGTACAGTCCGTCACTGCTGGAAAGATGAGGCAAGAACTTGAAGCAGGGAGTTGCGCATCCAAGAGCAGAGAGAGAATTAATGCACGCATGCCTAGTACTCTGCCTCCTTCCTTCAGTCTCAAACCCAGACAAAAGTTGCCTGCAGTCAGTTGGGTCTTCTGTGTCCTTTAATGCAGTCAAGACAATCACTCCCAGACGTGCCCCAGGCCAATTTGATCTAGCTAGACAGTTCCTTGTTGAGACTCTCTTCCTGGGGGAGTCTAGACTGAATCCAAGTTGACACTTAAAGCTAAACATCACACTGTCCTCTCAGAAAGTCTGTTATTTCAGTAATTTTGAACAATAGCTTACTTAGGTTGCCAACCTGTATTGAAATCTCATAGGTTACTATAAAGTTTTCTAAACCATGTTTCCCAGACACAACAACTCAATGCTAATGAGGTTATCGGAATAGATTGCATGCATATGAGACTTCGTTCTTACCCTTTCGGTATCTTCTATTGCATAGAAGAACACATCCTTACTGAAAATTAGCTCATTACTACCTGTCCCAGTTGAGGCTTGTCTTGGGGTTCCTTTGTGTGGTTCCCATGTCAGGGTTCTTAGGCAGTTGCAGTTAGAGAGAGACTGGGGTTGGGTTGTCTGAAGATCCAGTGAATCTGGATATTTATTCAAATGGCTGTTGATGGTGTTTGCTGAGCTTTCGTCCATGGTTACCAATTGCCCCTTGTGTGTATTCTTATGTTTTTTTTTAAACCTGTGACATATTTTGATATTTTTTTAAATTAAACTTCATTTAAATTAAAGACAATCTTATTTTACATACCAACCCCAGTTCCCGCTCCCTCCTGCCATGTCCCCCACCATACCTCCATCCAACCCCCAGCCATTCCTCAGGGAGGGTGAGGCAGGCCTCCCATGGGGGATGGGGGATCATGGGAGTCTGTCACATGATTTGGGGCAGGACCTAGGTCCTTGTGTATCTAGGTTGAGAGAGTATCGATCCATAGGGAATGGGCTCCCAAAGCCCATTTGTGCACTAGGGATCAATACTGGTTCTACTGCCAGAGGCCCCATAGGCTGTCCAAGGCCTCCAACTGACACCCACTTTCAGGAGGCCTGGTTTGGTTTTATGCAGTTCCCAGCTGTTAGACTGGGGTTTGTGAGCTCCCATTTGCTCAAGTCATTTGTTTCTGTGAGTTTCCCCAGCATGGTCTTGGCCCCTTTGCTCATCACTCCTCCCTCTCTACAACTGGATTCCAGGAGTTCGGCTCAGTGCTTAGCTGTAAATCTGTGCTTCTGCTTCCATCAGTAACTGGATGAAGGCTCTAGGATGGCATCTAAGGTGGTCATTATTCTCATGACAGGGGAAGGGCATTTAAGGTAGCCTCTCCACTATTGCTTAGATTCTTAGTTGGGGTCATCCTTGTGAATTCCAGGAGATTTCCCTAGTGCCAGGTTTCTAGTTAGGCCCATAACAGATCCCTACATTAAGGTATCTCTTTCCTTGCTCTCCTTCTCTGTTCTTCATCCAACCCGACCATCCTGATCCCTCACGTTCTCCTCCTCTTTCTTCTACTGCCCTCCCCTCTGTCCCCATGCTCCCAATTGACTCAGGAGATCTTGTCCCTTTCCTCTTCTCGGGGGTCCATGTATGTCTCTCTTAGGGTCCTTCTTGTTTCCTAGCTTCTCTGGGGTTGTGGATTATAGGCTGGTTTTCCTTTGATCTATGTCTAATATCCACTTATGAGTGAGTACATACCATATTTTTCTTTTTTGTCTGGCTTACCTCACTCAGGATGGTTTCTTCTAGTTCCATCCATTTGCTTGCTAATTTCAAGATGTCATTTTTTTTTTATCACTGAGTAGTATGCCACTGTATAAATGCACCACATTTTCTTTATCTATTCTTAGATTGAGGAGCATCCAGGTTGCTTCCAGGTTCTGGTTATTAAAAATAATGCTGCTATGAACATAGTTGAACAATGTCCTTGTTGCATAAATGTGCATCCTTTGGGTATATGCCTTAGAGTGGAATTGCTGTGTGTGTATTATTAATACCTACTTGTTTCCTACAGGGACTTTGAAGAGAATATTCTTGAAGGGAGATTCCAACAGTGAGCAAGCCAGGAAAATGTAGCTTGCTTCATGCCTTCTAGTGACTCCTTCATAGTCCCGGGTATCACTTTTTGCTATAGTTTTCTGTGTATGTATATTTGCTTGTTTTGTGTATATGTGTGTTTTAAGGTGTGTGTGTGTGTGTGTGTGTGTGTGTGTGTGTGTGTGTACACGTGTGCGCACATGTATAAGAAGGCTCAGGATTGCCCTCTTCCTGAAATTAGACTCCATCTCTTAATAGAGGCACTTGGAATTTGTGGAGAAAATGAATTAGAAGGCCATCTTTGCTAATTATACACCAGTTTCTCCAAATGCTATAGGAGATTCTGTACAACACTTTCATGTAGAGATGAGTCAAAGTGTGTGGATATCATTTCAGCCAGAGACAGGTTCAACTTGACCTCTAGTCACAGAACTAATAAAGGCAGGCATGTACCTCTCTGCCTAGGCACTCTTATTGGCTGTGACCTGGATCCTCAGTGGTCTATTGGTCACTGAGTTCAGTGAGTATCTCACATGGCTGATATTGGCTAACCTGTCTGCAGGGTTAACCATGACCCCTGTCTTTGGAATAACCTATTCTCTCTCTTCTGTGAGTTCCCTTTTCCTCATTGGATACTGTCTAGCTTGATTAGATAATTTGGAATCTCTCAGGACTTGATTCAAGAATTCTTTTCCATTTTCTTCCTCTTAAGTAGGAAAAATGTTTCCCATTCAGCATGGGGTTCATAGTGTGTGTTATGGCTAGTTACAGGGAGAAAGAAAAGGACGAAGGAGACATACTTTCTTGCTTCGGCCATTTTCTCAGGTGCCACACTTTGGGGCTGCCTGTCCTCAGCTAGCCCATGCCTGAGCTTCTGCCTTTCTTCCTGTGGGTCATCACAGTTCATGTGGTGTCATCTGTCTCCCGTCACAGCTGCATCTTCATGTTTTGGGTGTGCTCATTGCTCTGCTTTTCTTCGCTGTGAGGCCCTTAACTTCCCTACATTATCAGTGAAGCAGGAGAACAGGGAGGAGAGTCAGGTCTAGCAAGTGTTAATGTGAATGCAATTTCTCTGCAAGACTCCCTTCGAATGATTACCCTCTGATCTGCAGACTTTGGCTTCTCAAATGTCCCTAAGGTCAAGTCTGACTGAGACTCTTGACCTGCCGGTAGGTAGTGCTTGTGTTCCTGGTAAAAAGATATTACAGAACATGGGCCATCTTCCTTTACCAACCCTTAAGATTAAGGGATCAGAGTCTTAGAAGAGAGAATGAGGCAGAACACAAAGACAGAAAACCTTGGGGACAAGAGAAGAGAGAGAAGTTCCACTGAATAATCTAGGTGAAGCCATGTATTAAATACTGCCTTTTTGCTGTAAGAAAACACCATGACTGAGGCGGCTTCCAGAAGGACATGTTTATTTGGGTTTACAGCTAGAGGGATGAGTCCCTTGCCATCGTGGTTGGCAAGGGTGGCACTCGGCAGGCATGGAAGGAGAACAGCAAAGAGCTCACTTTTCAAATCACAAGGAGAAGACAAAGGATGAACTTGGAGTGGATCAAGGTTTGGAAATCTCAAAGCCTGTCCCCAGTGATGTACTTCCTTCAGCAAGGTCACACTTCCTAAATCTTCCTAAGCAGGACCACTAACTGGGACCAGGTATTTAAATTTAAGAGCTCATGAGGGAATAGTCTCATTTACACCTCTTCGCAGCAAAGAAGTAAGAACTCTTGCACAATTAACAACAGATATCTGAGACCTTTCAGCCTTCCCAGCTGTAAATCTGCAGTTTTTAGGACTCTGCAGAAATTCTCCTTTACAGGCAAAGGACATGTACTAAAAGCCTCGTGAAACATTGGCGGGATTACCTTTTCAAAGTATAACTCCATCCAAGGTACCTTTAGAGCCTCCTCACTTTTTCTCTTAAAAAGGAGCTGTTGCTTTTTAGTAACTTGTGAGCTACCAAAAATGGATTACATGGTATGATCTAATGCAACCTGGAGTTGTCAGGGAACAGCATCTCAAAGAGAGGTTATCTGCATTGGGTTTGCTTCTGGGCATGCCTGTGTGGAAATGTCTTCATTAACTGATGTGGGAACACATAGGCCACTGTGGATGGCACCATTCCCCAGATGGCGAGTCCCCAACTGTACACTAGTGTAAAAACAGAGCTGGGCGTTAGCAAACAAGTTAGTATGTATATACATTCATTATTCTCTGCTCTTGAGCCATGGATGTGGTTTGAAGTTGCTGTCTTGGCTTCCCCACATCATCTGTCACCCAGAATTAAGCTGAAATAAACACCTTCTTCATCTAGTTGTTTTTCATCAGGGCATTATTATCACAACAACAGAAATGAAACTAGATCGTTTGGTGAATGCCAAGACAATTAATTGCCTATTGTCCCTTGAGGAGTCCATCCCCACACTTGGATGCATTGTACTTTCTGTGACTCTCTTGGAGAAGAGCACACCCATGCTTTTAGAGTGTTTTCTTTTATTTCCCTGAGACTCCCTCTTTCTCTTAACCCTTGTAC
The DNA here is from genome assembly GCF_003668045.3 of Cricetulus griseus. Classification (NCBI taxonomy): domain Eukaryota; kingdom Metazoa; phylum Chordata; class Mammalia; order Rodentia; family Cricetidae; genus Cricetulus; species Cricetulus griseus. Next base: position 224,609,190 of record NC_048597.1, on the reverse strand, counting down.
TTAAAGCTGATATTAAAATACATTTAGGCCAGGCATTGGTGGCGCATGCCTTTAATCCCAGCACTCAGGAGGCAGAGGCAGGCAGATCTCTGAGAGTTCGAGGCCAGCCTGGTCTCCAGAGCGAGTGCCAGGATAGGCTCCAAAGCTACGCAGAGAAACCCTGTCTCAAAAAACCAAAAAAAAAAAAAAATACATTTAATAAAAATCACCAACTTGTCATCATGCCCTGAAACTGTTCTACACTGGAGCCACAAATCCTAGTAACTTGAAGCTCTCCTCAGCCTGTTTATAGTGATAGTGTGGAGTTGTATCTCTGTCCCCATCAATAACAAGATTATCATGACTTTAAAATAAGAATACATTTTTCTGCTTCCTCTTTTGCCTTTTAGAGGACATTAAACATCAGAAATAGCCAGTACTTCATTTCTCATAAAGGGGGACTGAAATGTAAAGAAACTGGAAGATTTCTTCGAAGTCCTAACATCGAAAGGCTCTTTGTGTAGGAAGGTTGGACCACTGGTATCTTCAGGTTCACCCCTAGCTCACCTACTCTTTGTGGATGAGGGTTGGGCCACTGGTGTCTGCAGGATCACCCCTGGCTCACCTGCACAGCTCAGTATACTCACGGGAAAGATGGCTTCCCTTTCTGCTTTTCATTCCCAGGAAACTGCATAAGCAAATGCCACTTCCATGGGTCCTCTCTGCTCTTGACACATAGCCAGAACAAGATCCAATCTGTCATACTTCAGCCTTAGTCTTCTGTGATGACTCAGCCTTTTTTGCCTCTCCAGTTTTTTTTTTTTCTACTATGTCTGGAAAAAACCATTCCATTAGCAATATAATATAACAATCTAATAAAAAAATCACAGTTTTTAGAACTTTCATATGTCTATGGTTTGAAGTTCCACATCAAAATGTCAAAAAATTAGTGAAATTTTATGGTAGCTGCTTCTAAAACTCCTTAGAGGTACCTGATTTCTGTGCTTGAGTCTGTGTTGGTGGCTAGGTAAGCTATGTCTTTCTCATTTGCTGTCAGAATAAACCACACTTAAAATTCAAAACAGCCCATTGCTGTGGACTAAACACGTGTGTAACTTAGCCAAGAGTAAAGGCACTTGCTATTTAAAATTTAATTTTCTTGTCTTCTTTATTTTTGGTGGTAGATTATGGGGGTGCAGTTGGGGCTGGTGGGGGAACAGTGGTTGTGGTGTATAGGGTAGTGTGGATGGTCAAGGCAAGTCAGAAGTAAGAAAATGACATATGAATAGGGCTGTAGGGAAAAGTACAGTGATATTTCCACTTTCATAATCAATACACATCTTGACTGATCATGTAAAAAGAAGCCTTAAAGTTTTCATTCTTTCTCCATCAGTTTATGGATTAAAGCATATTGACCCAAGAGAGTCTATGTGGTTTTTCTGGGTTCACAGAGGTTTTCCATGGAAGAACTGAGAGTTGAATTCCTTGGATATCTATTCATCTTTCAAACCTAGGCTCCATTACTACATTTTTAGGGCCATCTTAGTTCTTAGTTCTTCAATCTACGGCCACACAAACCACCCTCCAGTATAGCCAGGCATTTCCTACATCTTACATACCACAATCATTGTACTTGCAGCTTGATCTGTCAGCCTCATTTCCAAGTTGAATGAATTTTGGGGACTATGACATTCATAGTCACTGGCATGTTTTTTTGTTGTTGTTGGCTTCTTGTTGTTGTTTGAGGGATAGGGTTCTTCTTTGGCCACATGGAGCCTCCTTGCCCCTCATTGTGGTGAATTTCACAGAGGGCACTTTAATTTCCCTGGGTAGATCCATCTCCATTGATTTATAAGACTTTGACAAGAGCTTTATTCCTGAACCTGTCACTCTTTGCTGTCTGCTGTGAGTCAGTTGTCCCAGAGAAGATGAGTTTGTAATTTTTTGAGGGACACTTTCCTTTTTTAATGTTTATTTATTCTTTGAGAATTTCATGCATTTGAAAATAGCCTTTCCTCTTCCACAACTCCTCCTATGACCTCCTACACCTCTCTACCCACCCAGCTCCATGTCCTTTATCTCTCTTAAAACCAAAGGCAACAGCAACAACAACCCCCCCCACACACACACACAAACACACACAGAGCACAGAGCATGGAGTCTGATTTATGTTGGCCATCTAATCTTTAGCATAGAGTAGAGCTTGCCCTGAACATTCTATTTGTGTGTGTGTGTGTGTGTGTGTGTGTGTGTGCGCGCGTGCGTGCGCGTGCGTGCACAGGTGGTAACATACTAGAAGAAGCTGTAGGGTTACCTGGAGCTGTAGTTACAGGAGACTGTGAGCTACTTGATGAGGGTGCTGGGAACAGAACTTTCATGTTCTGAAAGAGTATTAAGTGCTCTTGATCACTGAACCATCTCTTCATCTGCTTTGGTTTTGATTTTCCACCATTTGCTTGATTCGCTGTTTTCGTGCTATGTCCTGCAGTGCATGCGTAAGTTACCCATTATAGACTTGTATCTATTTCCGCCATGTGTGGGTAGTGCCAGCATCATGGATATTTCTCCATCACTTATTTCTAGTCTGTGTCCAAATATTTAAATTTGGATCTTGTCAATAACATACTTGGCTTTTTAAAATGTCTTACAATCTATTTTATATCATTTGCAATTAATAAAAATATTGATATTTCCTCCTCACACACTTTTTTCCCCTTCTTTGGTTTTAATGGAGTATTTTGTGATGGATTTTACCTCCTCTCTACTTGTAGAGTTGTCACTTACCATGTAAAGTTCTAACTGTTCCAAAGTAGACTTCACATTAAACTACAACACAGCTAGGTAGCTTATGTATTAGCTGCTTTTCTCCTTGAAGTGACAAAATGTCCCATGGATGCAGTTCAGGGAAGGAAGGCTTATTTGGGTTCCCAGTTTGAGGGCCCAGTCCATCACTACACTTACAGAGCAAGCATGGCAGCAGGAACTTGAGGCAGCTGGTTACATTGCATCAGTTGCCAGGCAGTGGAGAGAGATTGTGCTCATTCTCAACTCACATTCTCCTTTTATTCCCAGCCTGTGGATGGTGCTATCTGCACCCCAGCCTGTGGATGGCGCTACTCATACTCTATTCTGTAGATGGCGCTATCCATGTTCCAGCCTCTGGAGTGGCACCAACCTCACCTCCGCCTGTGGAGTGCATACCCCCAGCCTGTGGATGGCATCAACCACACCCCAGCCTGTGGAGTGCTTACCTCAGCCTGAGGATGGCACCATCCACTCCCCTGGCTACCCACATTTAAACTGTGTCTTCCTATCTCAATGAACCCAATGTAGAAGCTCTCCCAAAAGACATGCCCAGAGGTTTATCTCCTAGGTGACTGTAGGTCCTGGTAACTTGGAAATCAATATTAGCCATTAGCACCTTATAGCAAAGTGCTCCCAGTCCCCCTCTTTCATCTGATAACATCACTGTCGTCACTGTCATTTAACCTTATGCCATAACTAGTGTTGTTTGGTGTTGTATCTATCACCATAGAGCAATTTTCTTTTAGATCTCTAAGGGAAAATGGAAGATTTTATTTTCTACCCATGCATTCCTTTTCTGTCATTCTTTTGATTTTCTAGCCTCTAGCTTTTCCTCTCCCCTTTAGCACTTCTTGCAGGACTCATTTGTTGGCAATGACTTTCTGCATTTGTGTTTACCTAAGAAAAATGTTTATTCTCTTTTACTTCAGAAGGGTAATGTCTCATATTCATAATTCTAGTTTTGTGTACACTTACTAGGGCTTTGACTATTTAAACTTTTACTTCTTTTTATAATATTGTTTTATTTTTAAAACTATATTGTAATCTCTTACATTGCTCCATCTTAAATTTGTGGTCTTATTTTCTTCTAATTGTTGCTTTAAACACACACACACACACACACACACACACACACACACACACTTCCTAAATACATAAATACAGTCTGTATAATGTTCCCTGTATGTATATGATCTCAGGGCTGACCACTTAGTATTGGGTAACTACTTGGAGGGTTCTCTTTCCTAGGGAAGACCATTTCTCCTGCTATCAGTTTTGCCTAGTTGCCCATAGTTCTTTGTACATGGTTGAGACCTTGTGATCTTTTCCTCTCCCATGTTTGTATGTCTATTGGTATCAAAGTTCTTCAGGTCTTGTTTAGACAACAGTGTTGATCCTGAGCTAGTGAAAGCATCATGGCTAACGGAGAACCAATAAATGGGACTTTACTAGGGCAGCATAATTTCTATTATGCTACTTACATTAAAACGTATTTATCCCTTTACTCATAGGTTAAGTATAGTTCTCACCCCTCATCAAAGAAACTTATAATTGCAACAAATAGAGAACAATACAGAAGACTACAATAGATCAAAACTGCATAGAACTAGAGCTGATGTGGTACCCAGTCAATTGCGCCTGAAACTCAGGAAACACTGCAGAACAGGGGGAGGGAGGATTGTTAGAGCTGGAGAAGCAGGCAGGAAGTGTGTGTGTGTGTGTGTGTGTGTGTGTGTGTGTGTGTGTGTGTGAGAGAGAGAGAGAGAGAGAGAGAGAGAGAGAGAGAGAGAGAGAGAGAGAGAGAGAGAGAGAGAGAGAGAGAGATTTATCAATAATTCTCTATAAATAGTCAACTAGCTTCCTGGTTTCTCCTAAGGATATTTTTCAGAATTATTCTAAAGTCTTGCACAGTAAATTCGGTATTCATTCTCCTGTCCTGTGTCTCTAAGACTGGGGTTTGATGCCTTGCTGCCATGTTTCAGACCTTCCTTCAATTCTCTGACTACATTCTTTTCTATCTGGTGATGTAAATGAAATGTCTTAATTCAATTGAATCACTAACATTTTCACCATTGTTTCTCTACATCATGTGGTTGGGAAAGTTTCTCCTAAACTCTTTTCACACTCCCTCTTTCTGTCTTTACCCACATTCAGCCTGTTGACAGGCATCTGAGTTGATCCCATTGGTGGCATCTCATCTGGAATATGGATTCTTATCATTTCTTTTTGATTCTTAGGGCTTTCATATTTCTCCTTATATGACACAGTTGATGAATATTACCTATTGCTTTGTTGGATCTATACTTACTATAGGTTTCTTAAAATTAACTTTCTAATAATATCTGAAACCTGGGTCCAATTTGAGCCTGGTTCAGCAGCTGCTTTCTTCAGATGGAGATTTTGTTTCTTTAGTATGGCTTGTCATTTATTTGTTGTTGAAAGCTGGAGATGTTGTATTTGGTAAAAGGACCTGAGGCAAATAGGACTTTATGGTGAGGATTTATGATGGTCTGGGTTGTAATTGGACTGTGTTTTTTATCGTTACAGCTGTGGGCACCAGTGGCTTCCCATTCTTCTAGTGTGATAGTTTCTTTCCTCCTCTTTACTTTAGGCTTCTGTGAGTGCTCCTCCATAGAAGGGGGTGTATGTACTATATTATTCTAACATACTGTAAGAACCCTCTTTGTGTTGTGGTAAAGTGAGCATTCTATAATCTACACATCACCTCTTCATTCCCAATCTCCTTCCTTCATTTTGTCTCTCCCCTCCCTCCCCCCTCCCTCCCTCCCTCCCTCCCTCCCTCCCTCCTCCCTCCTCCCTCCCTCCCTCCCTCCATTCCTTTCTTCCTTTCACTCTCCGTCCCACACCCTCTGTTTATTTACTTATTTTGATAGAGTCTCACTCTGGAACCCTGGCTAGTCTGGAGCACTTAATGTAGACCAGGGTGTCTTGGAGTTATGGCAGTTCCCCTGCCTCTACCCCTCGAGTTCTGGTATTAGATAGATGTGCACCACCACACAGCATGGCATGTGTAATCTATTTGATTTAAGGCTTCTAGTCTGTCTCTGACATCATCACTTAGAAGTGTCCATGCATGTTGTAAATTTCTCTACCCCAGCTCCTACCATATTCTGCCTATAACAATAAGAATGCATAAGTTTATTTTTATGTATTTGCTGCACTGACTCATTGGCTTTTTGACATCTTGTTGATTCCCTCGCTTGAGTAAGAATGGAAGTTTAGTAGGAGTTGAAGAGGGAAGCCTTCCCATAGCTGAGAGGGTGCCCAGTATGTTTTTCTTCAGAGATTCCCAGTGTCTCTGTAATTAAGGCTTAAGAGAGGCTCACACTCTCCCTTGCCAGAGTCATACAGAGATTTTCTTCCCTTGTCTTTACTGAATTGGCTGGAATAATTATGGGTGTCAAATACATTGAATTATGGAGATTCCTCCATCACTGGGTACCGGGAACCCTGTCCTGTCTGGTCTGTATTAGTCCCACATTGTAGGGGCCATTTGTCCCAGACTGATGTCTTTGGGGCTGCGATCAGAACCAGCTGACCAGCCCCGGGTCCTATCCTGAGTGGAGGAGTGTGGATGAGGAAAGGCCTATCTATCCAATGACGTTAAAGATTAAACAGAGTCATCTGGTCTTATCAGGAGGATTCTCAGTTAATACTGGAGGCCAATGGTCTGCTGCTTGTAAAGTTCAAAAATCTTTGAAATATCACAGTCCTTGAATGTTAACTGTAAACTTTTTGTCCATGTCCTGTGCAAATACTGAGGAGGGGCTTTTGCCACTTGTCCAGTTCATAATAGTGTTCAATTCTTTTAAATGGGTCCTTTGTCCCCAAAGGGAAAAACTGGCAAAAACGAGTTCTGTGTTTCAAGGTGTCGTGAGGGCAAACTGCTAGTCATTCAGTCCTTTGTCAGCTTTGGGATGAAAACTCGCAGGTCTGGGAAGTTCATGAAAAAGGCCTGTTGAGAACCTGGAAACCTTGTACCGACTGTTTCCTTTCTTTCTTGGACTGTAGATTTGATGACATCAAGGGTCAGGAACACTGGTTCATTGGGTCTCACTCAAACTGGCTTGGGCATGTGCCTGTGATCTCAGATACATTTTTTTCTTTGCTCCCCACATCTCACCAAACGTTCTGGAAGCCATCAAACTTCATTCTTATCCTTCAAGAAAACACAAACATGCCCTCCACCCCAAATTAGGACAGAATTGGGTCTTCTCCATTGTCTAATGCATAGATTTCTCCATTTGACCTGAGCAAAATTTGCTCGAGTTCCATCATGCCAGAATCTGTCTGTGGCAGATTGCTCACTGCCATCCACATTCAAAAAATTTAAAACGAGGAGTGCCTGATTTAATGCATCATGTGGAGACCAGAGACATTATACCCCTCTCAGTTTTTTGAAGTTGTGTTTTCAAGGCGCTATGAGCATGCTCCACAATTCCTTATCTTTGAGGATGATAAGGAACACCTTTTTTGTGATCAATTTTCCATTGAGCACAAAATTGCTCAAAACACTTTACTAGCATATCCAGATCCATTGTCTGTTTTGTATCACTTTTGGAACTCCCATGTAAGCAACACGTTTTAAACAGTGACTTATCACATGCTTAGTGGCTTCCCCAGTTTGTGCAGTGGCAATCAAGAAGGCTGAATATGTGTCAACTGCCACCTGCACCTATTTTAACTTGCCAAACTCTGCACTATGAGTAACATCCATTTGCCATAAATGATTAGGAAGCAGGCCTTGTGGATTTACATTCCATTATGAACAGTGCTACTTACAAGAGGTGATAGGAAGGCATCTTGGTTTTTGGGACTCTCTCTCTGTCTCTCATGGTGTGTGTGTATGTGTGTGTGTACATGTGCATCTACACACAAGTATACATGTATGCATGCATGTATATATGTGTGTGCATGTATGTGTGTGTACATGCATGCGTGTGTGCGTGTGTGTGTGTGTGTGTGTGTGTGTGTATGTGTGTGTATGTGTGAGCATAAGAATGTATGTGTGTGTTTCTCCATGTGGAGATCAGTGATTAGCCTTGAATATCATTACATTTGGTTTTTGATACAGGGTCTCTCATTGGCCGAAAGCTTATCAAGAAGGCTAGGCTGGGTGGCCAGCAAGCCCCTGGGGGTCTGGCTGTCTCTGCCTTCCCCATGCTGGGGTTTTACTTTAACATTGCTTTGCCTGGCTTTCTTATATGAGTTCTAGGGGATCACATCAAGGCACCAGTACTTACATGGCAAACACTTTCACAGCAGAGCCCCCTCTAGCCCCTGTGTAGGCTGAATTCTACATACAGTCTATGGCAGAGAAAGGGTGTTTGCCATTTGCTTAGGAGAGAATCTCAGGTAAGAGGGAGCACTGTGTGACATTTATTACCAGCCTGGGGAAATCTGAGAAATGAAGTAAATAACAAAGACTCTTCTGGAAAATGCTGCTGAATGGTGGTTTAGCCAAAATCTGATACTAGGTATTTTATGGGAATTTTCTCTAACAAGAGTAGGTATTGAGTTTATTTCACAAGTGTCTCAAGAGTCCTTATCCTTCCAAGGCATTATTACTTCTCCAAATCAAATGGTAGAAGAAAAAAAATACTTCAGGCTATAAGATAAGGACACTGTGTGTGTGTGTGTGTGTGTGTGTGTGTGTGTGTGTGTGTGTGTGTGTGTGTGTATCTGTGTAGGTGTGCAGTGAAGGGTGGACAGTTTAGTTTAGGGTGCTGTCGAATCATGAAGATTGATAAGATCGCATTGCATTACTTTGTGGATGTTGCAAAATCATTCCCTCTGCACAATTTGTTAATGAGAAAAACAGAGAGGGCAATTGAATAAAATTCACTTGATTTCAATGAGCAACTCCTGGGTAATTCGCCACAATATTTTAAACAAATATACCATTAAGACCTTGCATCACATCCCTTCTACCCAACTCCTTTCATCGTCTTTCCAATTTAAGTTATAGAATTACCACAACCGAATCACCCACTTTAAAATTCTTGAAGGCATTTTGACTACAAAGTCAGAACAGTCTCGCCAATGACTTCAATGGGTTGCTAACACGGTAGGGAAGAAAAGAGAAGGCATTTTTCAATAAGGATGCAAGTCAGGGTATGTTTTAATTCTGTTCCTGCCACACAAAGAGTGTTTAATTTTTTCAAAAATCAATAGCCGTGTCCTTACTGCTTAAGTAGGGATTAAAATACTCATTAGGTTTATATAAAACAGCAGAAATGAGGATTAAAATATGATAGTACATATAAAATGTAGAGTCCTCTGGAATTCCAGTCTACTTTGCGTATTTAACAAGTGGGGATTTTTTTCATGTACATATACATGTCAAGTTTGCATGCACACATGCCGAAAGATCTGGTGATGGAACCTGGGGCTTCTTCGTGCTAAGCAAGTGCTCTACCACTGAGCTATTACACATCTCCTAGCCCCGAGAGTTCCTGTTGAAAGCTTCCAGAAACTCTATCTGAATAGGCAAATGGTTTACATGGCATTAGCTTATAGGACTACCATTCCTTGCTTACACGTGGTGAATGTCCTTCATGTCAGCACATGTAAGTGAGAGATAATGATAAGTTAATGGGTGTATGGACAGGTCCTCTCAGAGGTGAAGGAGAGGCTCAGAATCTCCTACAGAGGACTCTAAACAATAGCTATTGAACAGACCCATGAAGTGGATGTCGAGCAGATGCTGTCTCAGAATGATATGTTGGTCATGTGGGGGTCATACTGCTCCTGAGGCTGCTCATAGTCGGTAGAAGACACCTCTGTTTCCTTTTGAGTTATCAAACTGAGTGGGTTGGCACAAAGGGGGCAACACAGTCATGGATGACAGAACACAATGCTCTTGCTTGTTAGGCTAACAACTTTAATTATGTAAACACGATCTTGGGACACGAACATTTTAGATTCGTGAACAACATTGTTTTCTAATCATACTTTTTCTTTCTAAACTGTCAAGGAGAGGGTAACCTGATATATTTTTTTTAATTGAGATAAACCCACAATTAATGTGGCACTTTTCCATGCACTATTCAGTGGCTTTTAGTTTACTCAAAGACCTGTGTAGCTATCAATCCTGCTCACTTCCTTTTGTTGCGTCTCCAGGTTTACCCCTAATCACTGCCTCCAACTACTAGTGGCAAAATCTACCAATCTGCACACTGTCCTTGACATTGTCTCTATTCTGAAATACAGAGTAGTTACTTGTCCTGGTTGCTTTTTCTCACTGAATGCACTTGGGAGTTCCCATTGTGGAATGAACCACTATGCCATTTGTCTCATGGCTGCTTAGCTGTAGTTTGTTGACAGATGTTTAGGTTATTTCTGTTTGGGGGTTATTTCTGAATAGCAGCCCTCTAGATATTTATTTGTATGTGATTTTGCATGCAGATGACCTTAAAATTGATAGATCTGATTTTTATGTCTGTTTTAGTGTGATAATTAATGCTGTGTACATTGTCAGCTTGACAGGATCTAGAGTCACCGAGAAGACAAGCCTCTGGCCATGCCTGTCAGGGACTATCTTGATTGGGTTTATTGAGATGAAAAGACTCCAACTTGTGTGTGGGGCACCATTCCCTAGGCTTGGGTCCTGGGCTACATACGAAGGAAAAAATGAGCTCCGTATGGGCTTCTTGACTGTACCAGGTACCTCATGCCCCTGCTGCCACAACTTTGCTGCCAGGATGGACCTGTATCCCCTAGAACTGTAAGCTGCAATAAACCCTTCCTCCTCTAAGTCACTTTTGTCAGGTCCATTGTCACACTGTAGGAGAAGTCACTAAAATATTTTAAGTTTTTAGAATAATTGAAGGGAAGTACAGAGCCCTTATGTACCAACTCTCTCCCCAAACTTTGCCCTGTTTCTTCTACAGCAGTTTTTCTCAACCTCCCTAAGGCTGTGACCCTTTAATACAGTTCCTCATGTTGTAGTAATCCCCAACAATAAAATTATTTTCATTGCTACTTTGTAACTGTAATTTTGCTACTATTATGAATCATAATTAAATATTTTTGAGATAGAGGTTTGGCTGAGGAGTCGTGACCCAAGGTTGAGAACTGCTGTTCTGTGGTCTTGCACAGTTTGGTACTTTATTTGCGGTTCAGGCATAATTTTGGTGTAGTACTTCCTCCATGGGGCCCTCCGTACAGGTACAGTTCTGCTGCATTTTTGTGGACTTCTGCCTGCTGGCGAACAGTCTAAATCAGCCTTCATTAAGTCATCGGTGACCCCCTGCCTCAGCATTTTTTTGAGCAGCTCATTTGCTAGCACCAAATGTTACTTTTCCTACTGTTCTAGCAGCTGGGATATTGAATGAGTCTTCTTACTTCATTTAATAGCTGTCTCTGGTTTAAAGCAGTTTGCTCTTTGTGGGGTCTGAAAAAAAAGAAAAAAGAAAAGCAGACCCTGTGATTGTATGTTTGAAGGAATGACTCCACAGGTTAGACGCTGGGCATCTAGAATTAGGCTTTGGGACAAGCTCTTCTTACCTTGGCCTATTTCCATGGCAGTTAGGCTACATTTTTACCATGATCTGACTACAGAGTTCTGAAGTCTAAATTCCTGTGAGATCTTCCTTCTTCTTGTTCAGCCGTTCCTTTCCATCAAGGTCCAGAGGTAATTGCTAGATTTTTCCCTGATGTAAGAAGGGACTTCAGGGATATGTGATAGGTAGGGTTTTAGTTTCGGGGGTTGGTAGGGGAGGGTGGTAGGGACAAGGGAACTGGGATTGTCATATAAAACAATCTTGTTTCTAATTCAAATTAAAAAAATATGGAAAGAAAAAAAGAAGGGACTTCGAGATCCCATCCCACTTGAAGGGATGCTCTCTCAGCCTGGACACATGGGGGAGGGCCTAGGCCCGGCCCAGGATCATGTTGTAGAATTTGGGGAGCCCCTGTGGAGTGCCCTACCCTCCATGGGGAGTGGAGGGGGAAGGGGAGGGGATTGGTTGTGGGTTGGGTGGGAGAGGGAGAAGGGATTAACATGTGAAATTATAATTTCATAAAATTAAATATAAAAAAGTAAAAAAAAAAAGTCCAGAATTCTCCAAAAGGCAATTAGTAATTTCTCTCCCAGCATTCTGTGGCTCTTACAGAAGAGAGACTGTGGCATCTTTGCTCCCCATAAGATTTCATCTACCATTTCTCCAGCAAGAGGCATGTTCTTTGTGAGCAAAGGAGTGTTTGCCAAGGGTGTTGTCCTAGTTCACTGTCCTCCAGAGTTAGTTTAGGATGAGAATGCCTGTGCTTGTAGGAGAGAACACTAAGAGGTGGGGGAAAACAGGGCCACAGTGCCAGAGTAACCTCAAGTAATAGCATGGTTTAGACCATACCTGGACCCCAGATTAACTCTGATGAGGAGCTCAGGGTAAGTCATGCCTCATTCTGTCTACTACCATAGGATGTAGTATGCCCTGCCCCTCTCCCAGTTACACACTGGAGTCCCAATCCTTTGTGCCTCTTACCTGAATGTATTTGGAGACATGATCTATAGACAATTACAAAATGGAGTCAGAAATAGATTGATAACAGGTAGTTTATTAGGAAAAAATACTCATGCAAGGGAGCCAGTGACCAGGTTTGCACCAGAGCAGGAAAGACCCACAAAATACTTCCTAGTTAGCTCAGTCAGGTGAAGGAGAGCCTTGTGTGAGCCCCTCTGCTTCTTAAACCCTTGTTACTTAACTCTGACCATGCCCAAATGGGCGTGGTCAGCAGTACTTCTAAACAGGAATTTATGTGCATTTTCCCTACAATGTACATTAAAGAGAAAATTACAATGAGGTCACGTGGGTGGGACCAATCCAATATGATCAATTTCCTTATAAGAAGAAATGAGGATACAGACACACCCAAAGGGGTGACCATGTAAAAACACAGAAAGAGGTGACAGTTTATAAGCCAGGGGTAGAGAATTTGGAGAAATCAACCCTGCTAATACCTTGAACTAGACTTCTGGCCTTTAGATTGTGGGAAACAAACTTAACCACCCCCTTTGTAGTATTTTGTCCCTTGAATGAATTCAGTGGTTTCCATACTGTGGTTGGTGGGGACATCAGTTACCAGGCACTCTCGGCTTTCTGTGCCTGTGTCTAAAACAGTCTTAGAAGCTTCTGCAACTCCACCTTCTGCCTGCTGTTAAAAGCAGAAGCACACAGAAGTTAGAGAGGCAATCCCAGCCCTTGAGCCAAGAATCTAAGTAATTAGGACCCAGCATGGTTATGGTTTGCCCTAAGTTTTTGGTTGTGTACAAGAGAAATCATTCCTCAGAGGTCAAAGTAGAAAATAAGCTTATTAGATCATAGTAATCTCTTCATCATTTATAAGAAGCTTGAAAAATATTTTCCAGGATTATATAAGAATTAACAATGCCTGGATTTATGGTTAATTTTGATCGACAGCTTGATTGGATTAAAGAAGAGCCTACAGAATCAAATAGCCCTTAGGTCTATTTGTAAGGGCTTTTCCAAAGAGGATTAGCTATGGGTGGAGATCCACCATAAACAGTATCATCATCTCATGGACTGGGGATGCAGACTGAATAAAAATGGGGAGGAGAGTTTTCAGTTGAGTTCCAACATTATCTCTGTTTCTGGTCTGCTGAGTGTGAGGAAGCAGACACAAGGAGACTGTGCCATTGCTCCCTCCTCTGTGATGGACTGTGTCTCCTCAAACCATGAGCCAGGTAAAAAAAGCTCTTCACAGTTAGGTTGCTTCTTATGAGGTCTTTGGTCATGCCAATAAAGTCAGTCTTTACTTAGATAACCCATCAGAATTGGCTCTGTGCAGATACCATGGTGGATACCATTAAAAGACTTTAAGCAATAGGGCCTGTGTTCTGGCAGTAATATATATGGAAGGAACATGAGGCAAAACATTATTTGTCTATCTTCAGTGCAGTGTTTGTGTCGTATCTGGTAGCCATGCTCTTGGATTTGATGGTCTTGAGGAGGGTTAAGACTTTATATAGAAAGAGACCCTCTATGTCATCCCAAGATGGAAAGCTGGGGGACCATCTGATATAGAAAATAGTTGAAGCTTCCAGATTTCCAACATTCTAACTCTCTCCTGGAGGTGGTCTTTAACACAAGGCATGCTATTTTGATGGGTTCAAAGGAAAGCCACAGTGTAGACAACTGTTGGCTTTCAGTGCTTGATGGTAAGCATTTGTCAAAAGCCAATACATTGTAGAGGAAGGAGGTTGTTGCTCACTATTGCTTTTCTGAACTACTACACTTTCCAGAAGAGGCCATGCTCATTTATACATGCTTTTCTGGAGATACCTTGTAGTTTTGTTGGATATTATTTCAGGCACTCAGCCATCTCCCTCTGGGTAAAAGTCTAGTTCTCCACTCTGTGCTCTGCAACTCTCCAAATGTGATTTCCTTTCTATGTCTTACAATCGAGCAGATGTCCTTCATGTGTGGCCTCCTGGCAGTAGTGTATTTTTTGGCATCTTGTTCCTACAAGTGTTCCCCGCCCCTCCTTTAGTGCATGTATGAGATACAGATAGTGTGAGTATTTGTTGCTTTCATGAGTGGTAGGTGATACAATTGAGTGTGTGATACCTGCCAGTTTTTGGAAACCACAGTCACTCCAGATCTACCTGTTTTTAATCGTTTTGAAGTCCTCTCCTATGTTGATCCCTCCCCATCATATGACCCCAGCTATGTTTCATAACAGACAACAGGGAGATTTTTCAGGAGAAAAAAAGTAGGTATTGATCTGATCAAATAGCAAACTGTAATTTAAAGAAATTTTATCCTTAAAAACCTATTTGTATATTTATTTATTTACTTTGTGAGACAGGGTTTTACTCTGTAGGGAAAGTTAGCCTGAATTCACTATGTAGCCAGGCTGGCATTGAACTCAGGAAACCCTCCTGTCTCAGCATTCCACAAACACATGGAAATGATCTTGATGAATCTACATGGTCTTGGCACCTTGGCATTAATGAACCCTTCTATTGAGTGGTCCTATTGGCTATAATAGTGCTTAAGCCTGGAGAAGAAGGGAAGAAATTTCAACCAAAGATACTTTATTATGCATTGTTGGGTATGTGTGGTGTTTTGAATGTAATTTGCCCCATAATCTCATAGGGAGTGGCAGCTACTCCCAGTGTCACAGTTGATTTCCTGTTGCCCTCTGACCAAGATGTAGCCAGAGCCATCTCTGCCTGCATACCACCATGCTCCCCACCATGATGATAATGTACTGAACCTTTGAAACTGTAAGCAAGCCACCCCAATTAAATGTTTTCCTTATAAGAGTTGACATGGTCACGGGATTTCTTCATAGCAATAGAAACCCTAACTAAGACAAGTTGGTATCAGGGACTGGGGTATTGTTGTGATAAGGTGGACCATGTTTTTATTTGGAGTAATATGGACTTTGGTATTTTGGGTTAGGAAATCAGTGGAATGCTTTAGCACTTCTTAATGGGCCATACTAGTTGGAGCATGGAAGATAGTGGTGCTGAATGCGATTTGATGAACTATGGGAATCAAGCAGTTTAAGAGGAGAATCATCTTAGTATGTGGCCTAGAGCCTGGTCTTGTGATATTTTGATAAAGAAAGTGGCTGCTTTTTGCCCTTGCCCAAAAAGTCAGCCTGAGACTAAGTGAAGAGCTTGGATTAATTCTGTTGGCAGAGGAAATTTCAAAACAGCCTAGTTGTGTGGTTGTTAGTGTTAACTCTAATGAAGACTTATAATGAAAAGGAGCAAGCTGAACAAGGAAAAATATTTGAGGAGAAAAGAGTTCCAGAAAGTGGATGGAGCTAAGCGCTGTGTTCAAGGAGAGAAGCAGGTTAAGAAATAGAATAAAGAGAGTGGTGATCTCTGAGCAAGATCCCACCCAGCTAAGTTTCCAATTTGTGAAAAGGAATTTTAAAAAAGTGTAGAGTTTGGCATGGTAGTACATGCTTTTAACCCCAGTACTGGTAAGGCAGAGGCTGGCAGATCACTGAGTTCAAGGGTAGCCCTTGTCTACATATCTGGTTTCAGGATAGTCAAGCTTAGGCAGTGAAGGGAACAGCCGAAACAGAAAGCTGATGAAAATTAATTGAATGAATGAGGGGGTTATGTTCCAGCCCCAGCAAGTAGCAGAACTTGGCAGCTTTGGCCACATGGTTCTGGCTTTATAGTTAAGGATAGAAGAAACAAGTTATGTAATTTGCCCCTGAGAGTAAGGAAAGCTGTTGAGGCCAGCCAAGTGTCAGGGGTGTCCCTGAATGGAGGCCTAGTTAAGAGGTCATTGCATGAAGTGGTGAAGTTGAAGCCTGGATTGTTTTGGATGACCCAGGATCTTCAAGATACCAGAGTGTGAAATACTTGCCAAGTAGAGCTGTTAACAGGGAGTGGAACCAGCCCGATAGAAAGAAGAGCATTGCAATCAACAAAGATGAACACAGTTGGAGAGCTGAAGAATGTTTTGACATCAGACATGCAGAGTTTGGAGTCTGCCCAGTTGGTTTTCAGACTTGCTTTGGTCTGATATTTCTACAGTATGTTCCCTTCCCTGTGTTTTGGGATGGTGCTGTATATCCAATGCCATTGCATATTGGAATCATGTGATCTGTTTTCTGATTTTGATTTTTACAGGAGATTACAGTTAAGAGGTTGTATGATTCTAACCCTCACTTTGACAGTATGTATGGTTCCTAGTTATAATTGTGTTTATAACACAAGTGTTTATATACTAGGTAGATGTCAAAATGGATCAAATTAATGATCCTACTGAGTAGAAGGAATTAGACATCAAAGACATCAGCCTATAACTTCTAGTGCATTGAATGGAGAAAGATGTCCAGGCTATTTTTATGTAAGCTTGTCAAAAGGTCAAGTCATCTGAAAGGAGGGAATGTAGATTGATAAACTGCCTTCATAAGATCAGGATGTAGGCAGGCAAGCCTGTAGAGCGTTTTCTTAATCAGTGATTGATGGGGGAGGGCTCAGTCTATTGTGAGTAGGGCCATCCCTGGGTGGGTGGTCCTGAACTCTATAAGAAAGCAGGCTGAGCAAGCCATGAGGAGCAACACCCCTCCATGGTCTCTGCATCAGCTCCTGCCTCCAGGTTCTTGCCCTTTTTGAATTCCTGCCCTGACTTATTTTGAACAGTTACATGTAAGCATAAACAAAGAAAACCCTTTCCTCTCCAACTTGCTTTTGGTTATGATGTTTCAACACATACTAAGACAAAGGCAAATTATCATGTACAGTTATATTTAGAGGTACAGTGCTGGTGTTTTTGAGAGATGTAAATTAATTCCTAGGATAGATGAACAAGGGGGAGATGGAAATGAGACACCATAGAGACCAAAACAAGCAACCTGACCTTCTCTTTAGTGTTTTAATTTCATGTCAAGACCTTCACATTCGGGTGCCAAGGTGAGTATGCCAGAAATAGTTGGAGTTCTAGAAAAGCCCCAAGAATGGCTATATTCTGAAAGCTGTGTTCCATGTTAGTCAGGCTAGTCTATGCTGTGGTAACAGATTCTGAAAGATCCCTGGCAGAATTTAGTCAACAATTATTTTTCATGCAATTATGATAGGCTGTCAATCAGACAACAGTCTTCCATAGCTCCTTCTAAGTGATCCCCAATATTACTACACTGTGGCCATGCCATGTGCAACAAAGGTTCCTGTCGCAACCTCTAGAAAATGAGAGTCTGGTGGTAAAAGATCTTTAAATCATTTAAACTACTCTTTAAAATAATTACCATCCTATTACCATGTAATTATCAATAATTACTGTGGTATGGACTGACACTTAGTGAGATAGGCCCTTCCCTTCTTCACCAGTGGCTAGTGGTGTCCTCCTGTGCTCTGAAAGAGAACATGATGTCTTTATCCCAGATTCAGTTTTCTGTTCTGAGGGGGGAATGACATTGTGTTGGCATTCAGTCCATGTACGATTGCTAATAGTGCAAGGAATGCATTAGACTCAGATATTCTTGAAGGAATGTGTTAGCAATAGTTGTTCTTAATAAAGTTATTTAGTTCCTGACAATAAAACTCTCAGTGTGAGTGTAGAAAAGAAAACAGAGGAACAGTAATAATTACAAGCTGTCTCAGTAGAGTTCTCCTGCCAACATTTGACACATCTTAGCCTCTGCATTTCCATTTGCTGTTTGTATCATCCTTGCACTCCCTGGGCTGAAGTTGTATGCCCTGTGATTGATGTAAGGGCATTGACATCATCTCTTTGGTACCCATGCTCTGTAATTAAGTGATGGCATCGGCCCTGTCCCCTTTTCTTGCACATCAGATATTTGACATAAACTCTGTAACCAAAAGAATTTTTTAATTGAAAAAAAAACCTGTTGATGGTCAAAATCTCACATGTCTCATCTGAATAGGACTTTCTCCTCTACCTACCAAGTAGATACGTTCTCCCTTTTATTAAAATACATATTTGTTTTCTGGAGTGATTTTCTTACGTCCTAGGAAATATGCAAACCTTGATTATCAGCCTATTTTCCTTACAGTATTGTTGGAGTCTGTTTAATTTTTAAGATGGTATTTGCATAAGAACAAATCAAAGGCTATTATCCTTTAAAGTGGGAAAGTAAAACATGACTCAAATTTTAACCTAGTTAGTGAGTATCATGTTTAGTATGTGAGCATTCTGCCTCTGTTGTTAGCTATTCTGTGAGAAGGATGTGCTGGAATCTAGCACCCAATTTTATCTCCCTAGGATGCCTTGAGTAAGTCACCTTTGTCTCTGATCAGTGATTTTATTATCTGAAATGGGCCGAGTAGCAGCATCCATCCAGCACATCAGCTGTGAAGATCAAATGAGAGCATACTTGACAAGTTGGTCACACTATGTATCCCATATATTGTCAACAGATGTTAGCCATCATTACAATAACCATGATGAATGCTGCCATTTCCTCAACTATCAATTAATTGTACCATAATTGTTTAGTTA
This sequence comes from Cricetulus griseus, assembly GCF_003668045.3. Classification (NCBI taxonomy): domain Eukaryota; kingdom Metazoa; phylum Chordata; class Mammalia; order Rodentia; family Cricetidae; genus Cricetulus; species Cricetulus griseus. Next base: position 224,590,432 of record NC_048597.1, on the reverse strand, counting down.
ATCATATGTTACACCCCCTGCTCCTTAATTCCATTTCAATGGACAATGAGTTAAATTTGCATTTTAGAACCAAATTTATCTCATGTCAAGCTAAGGAGGTGGCTCAGTCTTCACAGTGCTTGCCTGATAGGCACATTGACTCAAGCTGGATGCTAAAAACCACATAAAAAATGTCAGGCATGATGGCACATGCTTGTCGTCCCCACAGTCAGGAGGCAGAGACTGACTATCTAAAATAGCCAACAGCATAGCCTACTTAACAAGTGCCAGGCCATTGAGAGACAGAGAGAGGAAGACATATACAGAGACAGACACAGGGTGGGAATGGGGAAGAGAGAGGGAGGGAGAAGAATGATACCTGAAGACAGGTCATTCAGAGTTGCCCTCTGTCAAAGTTGCATACATGTGTGGACACATATGTACCTGGTATTCCATCACACACATGTACATATGAATGTGTACACACACACACACACACACACACACACACACACACACACACACGGAGGTGAGTAATTAGCCCAAGTCTTTAAAAGTAGCAAAGTGATTTTATCCATAGATTTCAAGTGTTACCATGATTTCTTGAGTCTAATATTAATTTATAATGATACTTTGGTTTAATTATGTATTTTATAAATGATCCACTACTTAGTATGGTATGTACTGTGCACTTAATTAAGTGCTGAACAAAACAGCACATTTATGCAATGAGATTATAAGCCCTGCTTAGGAAGAAACACCTTGCTTCTGAGGTTATTTTTCTAGGCTGCACAAGCACATGAGTTGAATATTCATCATGTAAATTTAGAAGCTCAGCACTTTCATAACCACAGCTCATCCATCTAGGAAGCCCAGCAAGCTGACCTCCACAGCAGCCCACTACAGGAGAGACCTCCTAACAAACAAGCAAGCAAGCAACCACAAACTTGAACTTGAGCAAGCAGGTAAGGGACCTGCAGCTAAAAGCCAACTATTTCTCCAGAACACTGAATAGATTTGTGGCTGATGTGTGGAACGACACCTGGAAATTCCTAAGAGGAAGAAGAGGACACTCTCAGAAATCAGAAGCTCCAGAGACTAATGAAACCCAGGGACAGTCAAGAGTGACTTGTGGTCAACTCTAAGTGAGTGTTTCTTCTTTGAGAAGAAACATGGCTTGGTAGCTAGAAAGAATGTGTGATTTGTTTTCTCCTAGATCAAAACCATGAAAAGGTTCTTATGTCTCCAGTTGGCAGATTAGACAGATAGTAGGTAAGTCATAATCAACACTGTCTCAGGAGGAGGCTGCCTAGTTTTTTCTCTTCCTGACCTGTTCCTCTCCACCGCAGAGTTTAGATTTTCTTAGGGAATAACTTCTCATGCTATTTAGTAATTTTTTTTGTTGTTACATTAAAACAAGTTTGTTACAGTTTGTGAGCCTCATACATTTATGTAATAAGTTTAGTTGTTTTCATATAGGTTCCTGCCTCTCTCCTGACACCCTTACATGTGAATGTTTTCTTGTGTGTGACCCACTGATTTTTTAAGTTTTTGTGAATGGGACCTGATTCGCTGGAGCAAGGTGACTTACCAACACCTCCAGCAGTGAAGAAATAACACTTCCCTACAACATCACCTGCAGATAGTCTCTTGGGGAGGAACTGTCTCATAGCTGCTTGCTTGTCTGTGACGAAATATTGATGGTACCGACCTTGTGCAGAGCGTATCTTCCCATCCTCTGGCTCTTACGTTCTTCCTATCTTATCTCTGCTTTAAGAAGATCCTTGAGTCTGGGGGGAGGTTGTATTGCTGACTCAATTAGGCCCCAGGACTCATTCTCCCCACTCTGGCCAGCCTACAGCCACTGAGTTAACTGGTGCACACTTCAGGAAAGAGCTCGCTGGTGAAGGTTGGGCATAGCCTTCACTCACGGCTATATACCTGTTATTTAGGAGATAGTTTGATGACATGACCATAGTAGCCTGTGACCCCACAGCCAAGGGCTTATGAACACTGTCATCTAAATAGGCAAGGATTTCCTTCTAGGAATGGGCCTCAAGTCCAATTGGAAAGTGGTTGGTTCTGACTTATCAGTCATAGTGCTGTTGAAAAGGAGGGTACATCATGCCTGGAAGGTCACTGCTGTGCCTCACAGGGTCCACAGCTAGTTGCGATGGTTGATGGCTTTTGTGCCTTGCATAGCTCCTTCTGGCATGAGAGCAAGCCAATAAGGGAGATGCTTCCTGACCTTATGCAACTTTATTTCTTCATTTTCTGAGATCAGAGTGGGGGGTTTTCAGCAATGGAGTCTTACCATTAAGATCTGGTAAAGCAACCAAGAGCAATAGCCATAAGCAATAGCCGGTGTGTATTGTTGTGAGCATCTGGGGTTTCTCTGACCAGTGACTCACAGGAGGCCCCTCACACTTGGCAGGGGAGTTTGTCTTAACCTGTGGCCTCGGGGAGAAGCATTATCCACCCAGAGAGAGGGCATTCTTTCAGATTCCTGCATTTATATTGTATGTGTTTATAAATCAGAAGATTTCCATATGACTTTTTCATATAGGTTTGGTTACCTTTCCCCTTCCTTTTTCCTACGCTCCCATTCTCCCCCTACCTAGACTCCCCCACCTCTAGCATCCCCTCCCCATGGTCACATGTCCCATGTGTTCTGCTCTTCCTCTCCTTACGCCATCTTCCTCCTCTCTCTTCTGTTGGCCCCTTTCATTGGCACTCACAGTTAAAAACATAATTCTAAAAGACACGTAAGTAGTATCCATATATCTGAGAAAGCCCAGGAGCTGACTTCCTGGGACTGGATTACTTTACTTAGTGTGATATTTTACCAGTCCATCAATCATTTTCCTTCAAACTTCTTGATTTTGTTCTTCTTTACTGGTGAAAAGAATTTCCCCTGTGTATATGCCCCACATTCTCGTTATGTTTTCATCAGTTGATGGACACTTAAGCTGGTTCTGTTTCCTCCCTGTTGTGAAAAGAACCAAAATATAAATGTACACGCAGTTCTCTGTTGTATGATGGTGGAGTCTTTTGGGTTTGTGTCCAGGAGTGTTGTAATTGGGTTATCAGGAAGATCTATTTTCAATCTTTGGAGGAGTCTCTACACTGATTTCTAGAGTGGCTGCACAAGTTTATGCTCCCACCCCAGTAAGTGAGGGGTAGACTTTGCCCGCCTCCTCATCAGCATTTGTTGTTATTTGTTTTCTCTGTCTCTGACATTCTGACGGGCTAAGATGAAACCCCAGAGCAGTTTTAACTTGCATCTCTCTGCTGGTTAAGATGCTGGCCACTTTTTAAGGTATCTGTTAAGTATTTGTGTTTATTCTTTTAAGAGCACTCTGTTAGTTTCACAGACCATTTTTTAAAAAATCAGGTGGTTTTCCTTTCTTTTTGTATTTTTAAAAAGATTTTATTTATGAGTATGTGTCTTTTGCCTCAATGTCTGTGGACTTTGTCCATGCAGTGCCTGAAAAAGCCAGAGGAGGGTGTAGGATCCTCTGGGACTGGAGTTACAGAGGGTTGTGAACTGCCTGTCTGCCATGTGGATTCTGGGAACTGAGCCTACATTCTCTGAAAGAGCAGACTGTGCTCTTAACTGGTGAACCATTTCTTCAGCCTCTTGGATTGTTTTCTCGATGTTTAGTTTTTTTAGACTTTTTGTATAGTCTAGGCAATAATCCTCGGTCAGATGTATAGTTGACAAGGATTTTCTCCATTCTTCAGTCTGCTTCTTCACCCAAATGCATCTCCTTTGTGTCATAAGACCTTTTACTTTTGAGAGGTCCAGATTGTCCATTGTTGGCCTTATGAACTGAGTGACCAGAGTCCTATTGAGAAAGTCCTTAGCTATGTCACTATTATCAAGCCTACTATACTTTTTTCTCTAGTAATTTCTGGTCACACAATGATGCATTTGACCCAGCACTCTTTGTTGAAAAGGCTGCCTTTTCTCCAAATGTGTATGGCGTGTTCGTAAGAATTCAGGAGCCTATAGTCACATAGACTTATATCTGTCCTATTCTATTCTATTCTATTCTATTCTATTCTATTCTATTCTATTCTATTCTATTCTATTTGAGATTTCCCCAAGAACTTCTGGATTTTTAAGGTTCCCATTGAAAAGTAAGCAGTTACTCTGATAGGCTTACCTTTATATGTAACATGGACCTTCTGTCTTGGTGTACTTACTGTCTTTTAACTATGATGTGATGTGTATAGCTTCTTTTCTGGCACTGTGTATTTGGTGTTCTGGGAGCTTCTTATAGTAGGATGGACATCTCTTTCCTTATGGTTAGGGAGATTTCTTCTATGATTTTATTGAAAATATTCCCTGTGCTGCTTAATATTTTTTTCTTGTCTGTTTAACCCAAGTTAGGGTAATCTGAGAAGAGGGAATTTCAAATGAGAGTACGCCCCATCAGAGTGCCATGTGAGCAAGCTCATGGGTTGCTTTCTTAATTTGTGATCGATGTGGAAGGGCCCAGCCTACTGTGGGTGATGCCATTTCTGGGCAGGTGGCCCTGGATCATTGAAGAAGCCAAGCTTAGCAAACCTTGGGGAACAAGCCAGCAGACAGCACCCTCAATGCCCTCTGCTTCAGTTCCTGCCTCCAGGTCCCTGTCTTGAGTTTCCTCCCTGACATTCCCTTCATGACAGATTATACATTGTAAACTGAAATGAACCATTTTCTCCTCAAGTTACTTTTGCCTAAGGTGTTTATCACAGCAATAGAAAGCAAAGAAGGACATTTCCTATTTGGTGTGAAACTATGCTCCTTATCCCATGCCCCTCATTCATAAAATTTTAACCTTTTCATAGTGTCTCAAAGTTCTGGAATATTCATTCCTTCATAGGCTTTAAAAATTATCATTGGCCTTGACTGAGCGACTTGACTCCTCTGCCTTGTCTTCAAGCCCTGAGATTGTGACTTCCACATGATGGGTTCTCTTGAGAAGGCTTTCCACTGCACTTTGTATTTGATCTTCTTGGATAATGTTCATTGCCATCCTCATTCAGTCCCTCTTCACTATTTTGATTTCCTTAGTAATTCTCTTTTCATACCCTGTTTGAACCTCCTTTCTTCATCTTGCTCTGCGTTCTCCTGGCTTATATCCTTGTCCTCTTCAAGCTAAACATGTTGATGTAGAGTTTCTTCAAGGTCATTTTGACTGGGGGCCATCATTATGGAACCAGCAACTTTTGGAAGAAGCAAGTTGTCTTGTTTTATTTCACAGTCCTTGTGGTTTTTGTGCTGGGGACATCCCATCTGGGGTTAGATCATTAAGATGGTTTCTGTTGTTTTAAAATCCAGTCTTTCTGCTCTTAGTGGGATGCTTGCAGATCCAGGAGGGACTTGGTTCCAATAGTTTGCTTTCCTGTGTTAGCCTATTCTTTGGGGCCTCAGGCTGTGTCTCTAGATTTCATCTGTGAGTTAAACCCAGGCATCTGCAAGGACAGCCACTCACAGGGTGAACCTTCTTCCCCTCAGCTTCATCCTCCTGCCCCTCACCTTCCTTCCTAAATCTGTCCACCATGGTTTGGCTTTAGCTCCAAACACTTTTGAGCTCATATGTTTCCTCTGGGCCAAGAATTGCTTTATGGGCCTTCAGGCAAGATGAATGTAGACTCCTGGAAGATTAGAGGGACTCAGATATATGGTTTTTCTAGGGAGACAAAGTGTCAAAACCTGGGTGACTTGGTACTGCAGGAATCTACTGTTAGGGTTCTAGAAGTTAGAAACCAAAGGGTTGGCCAAGCTGCTCCCTCTGAAGTCCCTGGTCAGCAAGCCTTCAGTGTCTCTGAGCCTCACTGACTTAAAGAGCTCCTATTCCATGCTGTGTCTCTTCATCCCACCCCACCCTCTCTTCTATGTCTGTGGCTACCCACATTTCCTTCTTAAAATATAGGATGCCATCACCTTAGCTTACAATGGAAGTTAATGGCCTCCTTGTAACTTGATTACCTCTATAAAGCCCCATTTTCCAAAATATTCTGTTTACCAGGTATGTGTTGATCATTAAGTCAACATATAGATTTTCTAGATATGTGTTAGCTTTGTAACCTAATTCATATGTCAAGTGATGAGAATATAGATAATTTTAATGGCCATGGAGTAATGTTGCTGGGAAGGGAAGATATTTATTTATAGTTAAACTTAAGCCTTTCTTTAATATGAAGAAAATACACTTAGTCAATGAATCTTTAGTCTTCAAGCTATTATTTAACTTTTGCTTCAGTTTTTCTTGCTTAAAAACAAAAAAAACCCACTTCTATAATTTTATTTTTAACAAAGAGCAAACATTGCTAGCAACAAGATTGACTTAGAGTTGATGAAACCTAAATGGGATGTACTCACGGAGCCTCTACAGAGACAGGGTTGTAGTGTTCACCAGTTGGGCCCACCCCCTACTGTAAACAATGCCCATATTCTCAGAGAAATGGCCATCCCCACTTAAGCGTTGGGACTTAGAAAAAACATGAAAATCAATGTGGTAATCATACATCATTTGATGGATGTGGAGACAAGCTTGCAGAAACCCAATTCTTGAATCTCTTACTGTGAGATGGTAAACAGAGATGGACTCTGTTTAATCAAATCCAAGAAGGGAGGTACTGGGGTCTCTGAATGGAGTGATGGACCCTGCTGCCTTCCCAGTTGCACTTGCATTGGGGCAGCTTAGACCTTTAGAAGAGTACTTGGGACTTTGAAATCAAAACATGGGAGACACTGGAGTCTCATTTTTGATAAATCCAGTATTGAGTTTATTCCAATACTCTGGTGGTCACTTGAGACAGGAAATGAGGTTACAGGAAACCCCAATCAGAGGCTCCTCCAGGGCACTGGGGATGACTGAATTGTTAAACTTCTTATCTGGCAAGCATGAGGACATGAGTCTGACTCCCTCCCCACAATCCATATGAAAATTGGGGTGTGGTAATATGTGCTTGTAGCTCCAGAACTGGGGTGTGGGACATAGCTGGATTCCTGGACCTCACTGGTCAGCTCCGCCCACGCCTCCAGCCTACCTGGCAAGCTTTAGACCAGTAAGAGGCTGTTTCAAAAAACAAGTTACAACAAGATGGCTTGACTGAACCTCTTATAAGAGAAAGTGGGAGGTACCATTGAACTAATTGGTACAGGAGACCACTTCCTGAACATAACACCAGTAGCACAGACACTGATACGGACAATTAATAAAGGGGACCTCCTGAAACTGAGAATCTTCTGTAAGGCAAAGGGCACAGTCAAGACAAAACAGCAGCCCACAGAATGGGAAAAGATATTCACCAACCCCACATCTGACAGAGGGCTGATTTCCAAAATATACAAGGAACTCAAGAAGCTAGCCACCAAAACACCAAACAATCCAACTTAATAGTAGGGCACAGAACTAAATAGAGAATTCTCAATAGAGGAACCTAAAATGGCTGGAAGACACATAAGAAATTGTTCAACATCCTTAGCCATCAGGGAAATGCAAATCAAAACAACTCTGAGATACCACCTTACTCCTGTTAGAATGGCTAAAATCAAATATACCAACAACAGTTTATGCTGGAGAGGATGTGGAGAAAGGGGAACACTCCTTCACTGCTGGTGGGAGTGCAAACTCATACAGCCACTTTGGAAATCAGTATGGAGGTTCCTCAGGAAAATGGGAATCAGTCTACCACTAGATCCAGCAATTCCATTCTTAAGCATATACCCAAAAGAAGCACATTCATACAACAAAGACATCTGTTCAACTATATTCATAGCAGCATTATTTGCCAGAACCTGGAATCAACAAGCAACCTAGATGCCCCTCAGCTGAAGAATGGATAAAGAAAATGTGGTACATTTACACAATGGAGTATTACTCATGGTGTGGGGGGGGATGGAATCTTGAAATTCAAGGCAAATGGATAGAACTAGAAGAAACTATCCTGAGTGAGTTAACCCAGTCACAAAAAGACAAACATGGTATGTACTCACTCATATACATATATTAGACATAGAGCAAAGGATTACTAGCCTACAATCCACACCTCCAGAGAAACTAAGAAACAAGGAGGTCCCTAAGAGAAACATACATGGTCCCCCTGGGAAGAGGAAAGGGAGGACAAGATCTCCTGAGCAAACTGGGAGCATGGGGTGAGGGGAGAGGGAGTTGGGAGAAAGAGAAGGGGAGAAGAGGGGGAGAGAGATAGACATGAGAGAGAAGGAAGATTGAGTCGGAAAAAATAGAGGAGAGCAAGAAAAGAGATATCGTGACAGAGGCAGGCATTATAGGGTTAAAGACAAATCTGGCTCTAGGGAAATGTCCAGAGATATAACTAGGATGACCCCAAATAAGAATCTAAACAATAGGGGAGAGTCTATCTTAAATGCCCTTCCTGTATAATGAGATTGATGGCTACCTACCTTATATGACATCATCTAGTAGCTAATGGAAGCATAAGGAGAGATTTAAAGCCAAGCACTGCGCTGAATTCCTGGAATCCAGCTGTAGGGAGAGAGAAGTGATAAGCAAAGGGGTCAAGACCATGCTGAGGAAACCCACAGAAACAGCTGACCTGAACAAGGGGGAGCTCATGGATCCCAGACTGATAGCTAGGAAACCAGCATAGGATGGAACCAGGTCCCCTGAACCTAGGTGTCAGTTTGGAGGCCTGGGCAGTCTATGGGGCCTCTGGTAGTGGATCATTGTTTATCCCAGTGTATGAATGGACAGGAGAGCCCACTGCACATGGAGGGATACTCTTTCAGCCTAGACACATGGGGGAGGGCCTAGGCCCTTCTCCAAATGATGCGACAGACTTTGATGATCCCCCAATGAAGGCCTCACCCTTTCTATGGAGCAGAAGAGGGATGGGATGGAGGTGGGGGGGTGGGGGGAGAGGAAACGGGATTGATATGTAAAATAAGATTGTCCTATGGCCTCCATAGGCATATGGACACATGTGTAGTTGCATACCACTTATACACGTGGACACATACTTACATAGGTGTGAAAAAACACACCCCTTTAAACATCTTGCTTGAATGAGTCACAGGACTAAAGTTTTGGAGCAGAAAATGCTTGGAAGGTCCCTGGAAGTTAATGGTTCTCAACCCTCTCCATCTTCTCACTTCAACAATATAGGAGCGTGTGTGATGAGGGCAGGTCTTAGGGGGCTCTCTCCTGTCCAGTTTCCCTGCTGTGGGATGATTCATGAAAAGTTAGGTTGGTATCATCCCCTCATATACCAAAACTGTTTTCTCATCTTTGGCAAGATGTCTATACTAAATGTCTCTTCCCTCCCCTCTTGGGTGTGGTCACTAATTTATAAACAGAAAAAACAACCCATTTCAAATACTCGATTGAAGCCATAGGTATCACGTCACATGACTAATTTGGTGACATTATTTTCCAAAGTAAACTTCTTAGGATCTTAAAAAGTGTGGGGAAAGTGCTATGTGGGTGGCCTTTTGGATCTCTCTATTTTGTTTTATTTGTGGGTCTTTCCTGCCAGAGCTGATGGATTTAAATAGACAACACGGAATTAAATAGAAGGCAAGCAGATCTCTGTGACCTCAAGGCCAGCAGGGTGTACAAAGTGAATTCAAGGACAGCCAAAGTTACACAGAGAAACCCTGTCTCATAAAAAGAAAAAATAAAAGTAAAATAAATAAATAGCCACGTAAAGATGGAAAATACTCAGAGTCTAGATACTATATGCTATATGGTTGTCTTTAAATTGATTGCTGAGGAAAGAGTTACAGCTGCTAAAATACATTTGATTATAAATACTGCTAAATTAATCCAACTTATACATTTTAAAATGCTTTGACTTCAAAATTTAAGTCCAAGGACAGGCTACTTGGGAAAAGATTTCTTGCTTGTGTTTCTACAGAAAATGAAAAGCTATGGATTCCTTCTAGACTAATATGGTTCGATCAAACAACCCTTGAAGCAGTGGCCTAACTTATCCTACATCCAAAACAGCTGGGATGATGCAGCCATAGACCACTAAAGCCAGGATTTCTGCATTTTCTCAGGATCCTCAGGCGGCAGGCAGAGGCCTGCAGAGTAACAAAAACTTTCTTGGCATAGCCAAGGGTTATCTGGTGCCAAGCAGCTGTGTGCAGGCCCTGTCTACCGTATATGGAAGGGGAGGAGCCTCAGGTTTCCAAAATGGAGGAAGCCCGCTGAAAACCCATGTGGTCTGTCTTTTCTAAATCCCAAGTCACAGAAGTCATGGTGTAGAAATTGCAGTCGGTCCAAATGGTGCTTAGTACCCAAACAGGTTCTTAGGCCCGGCTGAAATGGGCTTGGAGGTGTAAGACAGAGAGCGAGCGCAGAGAAAGAAACTTCTAGGCTGCTGGGCCGCGGCAAGAACTGTGTGGAGGAGCAGGTGGATGGCCGCGTGGGCTCCTCTCAGCCAAATGGTGCCAGAAACACTCTGTGGCTGTTAGTGCCGCTGGTGAAGATGAAAAATTACCTGGGCGTCAATGTGGGTTGTCAGTGTCAGCTCCAACATAATGGACAGTGACTGAATGATAATGATCTCAAACGGAGGTCTCCCATATGCTTATTCTGGGTGACTTCCAGGATGCTTACTTAACTGTGATGTCTCTAGCTCACCAACATCGCTCCAAGCAGCATATCACTGTGCTGCTCTCGGATTCTCATATGGATCTTACACTTCTTTCAGTTAGTTGAATCATCACAACGAAGGCAGATCCCAGAAGGTTTTGTAGACATGCATTCAATGGCAAGCAAGGAAGGAGGTGGGAGATAGGGAGGAGATACAGACAGGAAAAGGAAGGTGAATGGAAGCCCTGATGTTGTTTTGTCCTCTACTGAGAGATGCTTCTTCCAATTAGTCAGAAACCTTTTCCACTCAGCCTTTTGCCACCTTCAGTCACATGGACATCTTTGTACGGAGCTGGCATATTAACAGTGCATAGTATTTTTAAGATGATATTTCTCTCTGTATATCATTCCAATATCCCAAACCCAAATTACTGTGTTCTCATATGAAAGTAAAGCCATGTTGATCCTTCTGTTGTGTGCTACAGATTTAGTTTATAGGTTTAACATTTTCATTGACTTGGTAATACTTTGAACAAATCAAAAGACTATAAAGTGTGCACTGGTTTGGGACCAAAGACTAGTCTCAGATGCATGAGGATGGGAGGGAAAACCCACCCAGGAAATAGGAAGTGAGTTAGATACATCTACCTCCATGGGTGAGAGTTTCAACTTTGCTATTCACAGTTTTGAACAAACCTTGAAGATGTCAGAAACTTGTTCTTCTTCATTGACAAAGTGGATGATATAAATGAGTGCTTGGAAATCTGACTCACGCACAGCCCATCAGCCTCAGCATCACCTGGGAGCTGGGGAGAAAGGAGAACATCACAGGTTGGGGAGCTGGCTCAATGGTAATAAAGGTGCTTGCTTTGCGTGCACAGGGACAGGTGTTCAGATCCCCAGAACCTCACATTAATAGCCAGTGGGAATTGTGGCTTGTTTGTAATCCAAGTTTGGGAGGCCAGAGCATAAACTAGCTAGTGAGGCTGACGATATTGATGAGGTCTGAATGCTGTTGGGAGACCTGGCCTCAATGAATAAGGTGAAAGAGCACCTGAGGATGATTCCTGATATGAACATCATGTGGGAATACACACACACACACACACACACACACACACACACACACTCACACACACACACACACACTCACACACACACACTCACATACATACACATACACTCACACACACACTCACACTCACACTCACACACATACACACTCACACACACTCACATACACACACACTCACTCACACACACACTCACACACACACCACACACATACACACACACACTCACACACACACACTCACTCACACACACACACACACACACATACACACACACGCACACTCACACACACATATAAACACACACACACTCACACACACTCACACACTCCACACACACACATACACACACAACATACAAACACACACACACACACACACACACACACACACACACACACACGGGAAAACACCAAACCATGGGCAATCTTAGGCTTCACAGAGTCTGTGGAATCAGAACCTGCGTATCACCAACATAGCAGACAGCTCTCATCTTCTGTGTATCAAGCCTGTGTGGCATCTCGGATCAGTCTTTGAATGATGTGTATACACAGTTTAGTGGCCATCACCTTTAGAGAAGAATGAGGGACAAATGAGCTCACCCCCAAAGAAATAAAAGGTCAGAACTAAGCCCAGAAACTAAACAAACTGCAGAATGAACACGCATGGATGGGTGGGCATCCAGTAACCCTAAACACAGGCACCTTTAATTTTCATTTTTGTAGCATGAACAGAACTGATCAGCATAATTACTGGGGACATTCGCAATGCCAGAAGAACCATTTACATTCATATCCTCATGGTGAAAATGTAAATGCATTCTTTGATTTATGAAGAATTTCATACACAAGTCTTGAAATATATTTTTTCATTATGCAATGAATATTCTTATATGATTGGAAGATTTAAACCCTAATCCTTAAAAAATTTGGTAATCCATGCCTTTCATTATACTCCCTTTTGTACAGAATCAGCAGTGGAGTTGTTTTATCCTGGCTAGACATGATTGAAATGTCACAGAATATTTCAATTCCAGTCCAAAAATAGATAGTATGGTTTCCATTCTTTGTCCTGAGGAGATATCATTGATTCAGGTTGGAAAAAAAATCAGCAAATGTGAGGAGTCTCCCTGTGATTAAATAGTTTTAGTCACAAGTTTAGGAAGACACAACCTTGTCATTTATATCATGTTACTGTCTGACCCTTAAGTGTTAAATATGTTAAGTATGGTTTAGGAGGTATGGAAAAGCAGTAGCAGCAGAAAGGGTTAAACGTAGACTGGTTAACAAATAGGTACCCAAGATCCCATTTGTGATCACTAACCAAGGGACAAACTCTCCAGTTGAGGACTCATGCCCATGTGTGGCTCATGTTCCATCTCTAACCCCGCCCCCAATGAACCAACCGTCAAGTTCATTTCGTCATGAGAGAAAATGTGCCCAGCCCCCAATACTTGGAGTTACCCTCCCGTCATCTGCAGTATTACTAAGCATTCTGAGTGCTTGCTAAGTTTTGAATTCGTGTTTGTGAACTTTGTATACCTGGCTTAGCCTGTCCTGTCTCTCTTCCATGAAGGCTGTGCTCCTCTTCGGTGCTCCCCCTGCTCTGCTCCTCCCCAGTGGTCTAGGAACAAAGTCAGCTGCGGGTACTAGAACACTGACTTAGACCAAAGGATTCAAGTATACCACAGAACAGAGAAGTCAAAGGTGGGCAGCTTGGTCACTGCCTTGTCCCAGTGATGTCCCCAAGGACCCAGGCTCCTTCCAGCCCCATGACCCATATTCTTCCCAGGCTAGGGTCTTCCCTTGTTCCTCCTAAAGTGGTGGTCACAGCTCCGGGCATCTTTTGTAAACAAAGACATATGCTTTCAGAATTTCGTGTGTCTACCCTTCTTCATTAAAAGGCCATGACACTTCTTGGGTGCTGGGGAGGTGGCACATGCATCTGGAAGTCGGTGGACGACTTGCAGAAGTCGGTTCTCTCCTCCCGTCACCTGTGTCCTAGGGATTGCACTGCTGCCGCCAGGCTTGGTGGAGGTGGCGCACTGGCCCCAAGCATGTGGCTCATCCTCGCACTGTAATACTGAGCTGAAAAGACACGGCCAGGTGCCACAAAGGGGGGGCACTTTATTCTCTCTGCTCTAATCAGAGAGGAAAACCTCACACAGAAGCCACCTTCCAGACGTCGAGTTACGCCTCCGAGTCCACAACTGGTTACTGTGACTGTTAGCTGCAAGAAAGGCAGAGAAAGAAAGTATTTGGCTTTTAAAATCCTCATTAGTGGAAGACAGATGAGCAAGAAAGGCTTGGGGAATAGCTGATGCGCGGGTCACTGACAAGATCTGAGGAGCATATGGAGCAATCAAATTGGCCAACTTCAGAGGCTCTCTCTGAGCTGTCTGCTTCGAAGAAGCTCTGCGCCACTCTGTCTAGTTGCAGTGTGCCTGTGAATCCCTCCCAGGCCTCAGTGGAACAGAGTTGATACAGCAGACCAGGGGTGGAGCCTGAGGCCTTGTGTAGCGCACATCTGCACAACAATATCCTACATTTTGCCTACTTTAACAAGTCTGTCAAAGCCTGGTACGGCAGTCATAGGAAATAAATCATTATTTCTTAGGCAATAGTATCATCATTATGTTTTGATAACGAGAAGCATGGCATAAAGTTATTAAAAAGTGTGCTGGCATGAAGAATTTCAGTTATATTGAGAACAAGCAGTTTTGTAAATTACCTTGTGTCCTCATCATTTTATTGGAAGATTCATTTTGATTGGAATAAACCTGCTTCCATGCAGGCTACCAAATGCCATCAAGTTAACCACAGAAAATTTAGATTCTAAAGCCATACTGCTGTGTAGAGCCTTTCGGAGTGATGGGATGTTACACCTGTGTGTCCAGCATGGCAGAATGCGTCACGTGTGGCTGTTGACACTTCTAGCATGACTAACCCAGCAGAGGAGCTCATGACTCAATTTCCTTATATTTTTATTAATTTACTGTGAAGTCTTTCCTGTCATCTGTGCTGGTAACTGCCACATCAGCAGACATATCCAAAGACATGGAAGTGTCTATCTTTTCAAACATTTTACATAATACTTATTCATGAATATAATATATTTTGATCAAATCCACCCCCATTGCTCCCCTCCAATTCCTGATCTTTCCGATTGCTTTTCCTTCCTAATTTGTGTGATCTGTCTGTCTATCTATCTATCTATCTATCTATGTATCTATCTATCTATCTATCTATCTATCTATCTATCTATCTATCTATCTATCGATATTTCATACTCCTGAGTCTATTTAGTACTGCCTGTAGGTACATATATGTGGGATCATCCCCTGCAGCATGGGTTGTCTCTCAGGACCACAACCCTGAAGAACACTGACTTACCCTACCCTAGAAGCCACCAATCGCTGATGGTGTAATTTTATTTTGATCATTGTCACTGTTTGGTTTTGAAGGTCACCACCATCTTCTTATATAAGCAGAGTGTTTAAAATTCCACTTAACATGGAATTAGAAAGAAAAATACATTGTGTTTTCTCTCAGAAGTAGAATCTAGATTTAAATGTCCATGTTCCTGTGCGAGGGTCTGTATTTCTGTGTGTGTGTGTGTGTGTGTGTGTGTGTGTGTGTGTGTGTGTGTGTGTGTATCTGGAAGTAGAAAGTGGTCTGTGAGAGGAGAGGAATAGGTCTGAAGGGAGGGAAGAAAAAGGGAGAACAAGAGGGCAACAGCCTGTGTCATGGAAACTCAAGAAGGCAGTGTTTTAAAGGAAGAAAAGACACTAAGTGGGAGTGGCTGGAGAAATAATGGAAAGGATGATGCTGAAGTAGTGTCTAAGGAGACAGTATGACTGTGTGTGTGTGTGTGTGTGTGTGTGTGTGTGTGCGTGTGTGTGCGTGTGTGTGCGCGCGTGAACAGTGAAACCCATTTCTGTTTATATCACACTGAATAGTTTAAGTGCCAACCATGACAATCATCTCTGTCTGCTATGCTGTGTGATGTTGTCTCTCTTGTCACCTGACTCTCTTTTCTCCTCCTAGAAATTTTACTCCAAGGTGTGGGCTCTGCTTTCCTATGAAACACAGGAGAAGTCAGGGCTTGAAGTCAAAGGCAAATCTCTATATTTACAGAATAATATTTTCATTGGTTCTTTGAAAAAACCCAAACCCATATAGATCAAGGATCTTAAAATAAGACCTGACCCCCTAAACCTGATAGAGGGCAAAGTAGGGAATAGCTTTGACCTTGTAGGCACAGGAAAGGACCTTACACATAGAATCCTAGTGTGTTAGTCAGGGTTCTCTGAGGAACAGAACTGAGGCAATGAATTTGTATTGTATTTCTTAGAATGGCTTTAAAGGCTATGGTCCAGATAGCCCAGCAATGGCTGTCTACCAATGGAAAAATCTAAGAATCTAGTAGTTGCTTGATCTAGAAGGCTGGAAGTCTCATCTGGTCTTCAGTTTAGGCATAAATCCTGAAGACATGGGCTCTAATACCAATGAAGGAATGGACTTGCTAGTGAGAGTGAGGGCAAGCAGGCAAAGAGCAAAGCTTCTTTCCTCTGTGTCCTTTATACAGGCTGCCAGCAGAAGGTGCAGCCCAGATTAAAGGTCAGCCTTCCCACCTCAGAAGATCCAGATTCAGGGTGGACCTTCCTGCTTCAAATAATTTAATCAAGAAAAATCCCTCAAAGGTCTAACCAGCCTCTTGCATTTTAGTTAATTCCAGATATAGTCAAGTTGACACCAAGACCTGTCACTCCTAGCTAGCCACACAAACATGAAGACCAACAATTAGTACATGGGACTTTATGAAACTAAAAAGCTTCTGCACAGCCAAGGATACCATCATGCAAATCAAGATGCATCCTACAGAATGGGAAAATCTTTACCAGCTAGACGTCTGACAGAGGGTTAGTATCTAGAATATACAGTGATTCAGAAAACTAAACATCCAACAAGACAACTCACTTAAAAACATGGGGAAGGGAACTAATCATCAGAAGATGAAATATAGTTGATAAGACAATTTCTTAAAGGTTCGACACCTTCAGCCATTAGGGAAGTGCACCTTGAAACCCGTTTCTTTATACGGCCATCCAGAAAAACAAAGAAATTAAAAACTCCCTTTTATGATTTTTTTTAGAAATAGGCTTGTGCAGTGTAAATGGGCATATATATCCTATGTTGGATGTAAATAGTGACCTGTCTAATGAGCACTGTGTTGTAGGAGAAGACAGGTATTGATGAAAACTTATTAAAAAAGAGCAGGACAGGGAACTGTGTTAATATTTGGTTAATAATTCTTACATTGCATTGAAGACCCCACTGATTTTTCTAGTTTTATATGTGTTGTCTGATTTAGTTAAAATGTTTCCCATTTTATGAATACAGAGGTTTGCTGGTTATTTGTGTCCAATACATGAGTTATTGATATGACTTCTAAGGACCATCATCCATGCTCTCATCTGTTATGTAAATAACCTTCCATAGGAATTAGGTCACCTCATTCATGGCATGGTGTGGCTTAATTATTTGTCAGGGTGTCTAAACATGACCTTTGGTATGACATCTTCCACAGAAAATATGTGGACCTGTGAAAGTCTCTCTGCTGATGCCACAACCAACTCTGTCATATGTGTTTCTTTCTTTCATTTTTTTCCGTGTTTTGAGACAGAGTTTCTCTGTGTAGCTTTGGAGCCTATCTTGACACTCGCACTGGAGACCAGGCTGGCCTTGAACTCACAGAGATCCGCCTGCCTCTGCCTCCCGAGTGCTGGGATTAAAGGCGTGCGCTACCAATGCCCAGCTCCATCATAATGTGTTTCTATTCTTACCTTCTTCTGATGAAAGCCTTTGAATTTATCTATATTTTTATCTTACATAGCTCTTGCAAAGCTCCCTTAAACTCTTTTTAACAAGGTGGATCAAAATCTAGGACTAAAAGTAATCGAAGGGTCTAGAACCATGCTTAGAACACTTGCTACTCTTGCAGGGGACCGGAGTTTAGTTCCCAGCACCCACACTGGGCAGCCTACCACCACCTGTGATTCCAGGTTCAGGAGATATGATGGCCTTTTCTGTCCTCTTCAGACACCTACACACCTACACACACACACACACACACACACACACACAAGCATCCTGTAGCTGCCAAGGGTGAAGGTAAGTAACAGCAACTGTATTCCTAGACTGCATCTTGAATCATACTTCAGCCTCCCCAGTCACCCTTCAGCTGCGTTTCAAACCTTCCTTTTAATGCTGCTTTTAGTGTGATTTTCCTTTTATTATGACACACATAACTCTTCCCCCATGTATAATATCCTTCCTAGTCTCTTCTCCCAGACATCCATTATCTTTGCTACAATTTAGTAGGTAAGGGATCCTCTACCATGGAGACTGTCTTTGTCTTTGGCCAAAGTCTGCAGACAGCTCAGTGATCCATGTGTATTGTGTGATACACGGTTCATGTCTATGTCTGGCTTTTTAGCACAGAATGAACCTATTTTTACTGTGAAACAAAAGGCAGCATCACGTAACTCACAGGTTGCAGAGGGAGATGTGTCAGGAGCTAAAGTGATTATTTTCCCACATCCACAGATCTACCTGGCACACTTCAGCTTCTGGAAAATTGAGGAAAGAAAACTTTAAAATGAAATCCTATCATTACTCTAGTTTCTGTCTCCTGGAAGGGGAGGGAACAGAGAAATACCCAAGTTTGTAAGCAATTGGAACAAGATGCACTCAAGACTCTCAGCTGCAGAGTTAGTGCTCACTGTTGGGGATCTGCTTCAGTTTTGGACTGAATTGAAATTTCAAGACATCATATATCCCTTGGTCAGTGCAGCAATTGCCTAACTTCTATAGATTGCTGGGACTTTGGTTTCAATCTCTGGGAAGGATGAAGCTGGGATACAAATTATGGAAAGCTTGCAAACAGTAGGAAGTGCTAGTTCAAAGTCAAGCTGGTACTCCAAGGAGACTACTCAACTACTGCCTGAAGAGCCTTTCCTTGTAGGTAATTCCAGGAGTCTGGGAAAGCCATTTCATTTATTTACTTATCCCTATATTAATTAATTAATTAATTAATTAATTAATTAATTTAGTATTTTACTTTTTAGACCTGACCTGACTGTATAGACGTGGGTGTCTTAGATCTTGTCATCTTCTTGACTCACTCTTAGGAGATGTGGGTTGTATTTATTATTGTTATTATTATTATTATTATTATTACAATTGAGGGTATGTTTAATGAGTATAGAGTATGTGTAATGAGTGCATGTAAGTGTATTTGCATGCATGTCACAGATCACATGAAGAGGTCAGAGAAAAGTTCTTGTGAGTCATTCCTCTTCTTCCTTCACCTTCCTCCATGAGTTCTGAGTGGGCCTTGAACTCAGGTTGTCAGACTTGCATGGCAAGTAGTTTTAGCTGCAAAGCTATCTTGCCACCCTGAGAGGTGGGATTAGGAGGAACTGTGACCCCCAACTTTGCTGGTCATTTTCTGCTGCTGGCAGAAGACAGAAGACTAGCAGTGTTCAGTGGAGCTGGGGAGAACAGGTGTAACTGTGTGGGTGTGCACACTGGACATCCATTCTTTGGTGGTGATGTATTTCACTGTATGTATGACTCCCCCTTCCTCCTCTGTGTTTGTCCTTTGATGGACACTTCGGTTATTTCTATTTCCAGGCTATTGGGAATACTACTGTGAACACAGGAATGCAGATGTCCCCTTGACTTTATCACTTATTTTCTTTTGTGTAAGTACCCAAACAGAAGAATTGCTGGGACAAGATAGTTGTTTTATTGATTGATTGATCTGGTATGGCTATATTATTTTCCATATACATTGAACTAATTTAAACCAGTGCCAACAGTGGTCAGGCTCCCTTTTTCTCTACATCCCGGCCAGCACACATTGCTTGTAATCTTTTGATAACATTTGTTCTTATTAGAGTGAGGTGATATTTTATTTTGGTTTTGATTTATACTGCCATGATGATTAATGATCTTGAGCTTGTAGAATTTTTACTAATGTTTTGGCATATATATATATATATATATATATATATATATATATATATATATCATGTATCTTGAGTAGATCTCCCCCGAGTCACCCCTCTGATTCCTCCCTGGGCCCCCCCTACTCCTGCCTCCCACTTTCTTCACTTTTCTTTCCAGTCCACCACCTTATATACTACACAGTTGTGGGGCCATCCAACAGAGGATGGGCCACTTGCCAATGGCCACCCACCCCCAGAGGAAATGACAGCTTCTTCCAGAAAAGCCACCAGCAGCCAACAGCTCCTCAGCTAGGGGTGAGGCCACACAAGCTCCTCCCCGTCTGTGCCAGCATGTTGACTGGCTTGATCCTGTGCAGGTAGCCAAGGCTGTTGTGATTTCATGAATGTAATAGCAGGGTTCTGTCCTGAACACATCTCCTAGCTTCCCCCATTCACCAGATCCGGCTTTTTCCCCCTCCTGAAGACATTCTCTGAGCCTTGACAGGGTTGGTTAGAGTGCTGAGAATAAAGGACTGTGATATCCTCCGTCCTAAATGGTACATCTTGATCCTGGAGCTGGGGGCATGGGGGGCAGTGTCTTATGTCTGTTTTCTGGTTGTCCATTTTCTTTTCAGAAATGTCTATTTAGACATTTCAGACATGTCTATTTAGACATGTTTCCTACTACTCACTCTTTAAATTTACTTGAAATTTAGGTCAGCAAGCAAATTAATGGGTTTCATTACAACATTTCTGTACATTTGTTTATTGTACTTTGTTCCCATTGTGTTGCCTGTTTCCTGGTAGGATTATTTGTCATTTGTTTTCTGTTGGGTTCATGGAGTGCTTTATGGATCCTAGACACCAGCACCTCATCAGACATACAATTCACAAGCACGCCCTCCCATTCATTGCTCGTCTGTGTATTCCAGGGATGGATTCCTTGGTTGGGCAGACATTTTACGGTTTGATGTAATCCCTTCTGTCTATTCTGCTTTTGTATCCAATAAGTTTGAGGATCCTGTAAAACAACAAGCAAAAACATTGTCCAGTCTAACATCTTGTAGCATTTTTTCTGTGTTCTCTTCTAGCAGTTTCATAATTTTGAGTCTCACATTTAAGTCTGCTCTTTAGGAGCTGATTTTTGCAACTGGTGAGACACAAGAAGGCTCCTTCTCGATTGTGTGTATCCAATTCTGCCAAGTAAAGGCACCAAGTTACTTATCTTGTGATTGATTGAAAGTAACAGGGCTTATCGCAAACAAGGACATTTTTTTTTTTCTTTTTCACACTGTAAGTCCAGCCAGTGATAGATTCAGGCATAGATGGAGCCAGGAGATGCCTTCACAGGCACACAGCATCCCATTTTGCTGCTGTATCTTTGTGTTTTGGCATGCTTCCAAGGTGACTGCTGGGGTCCATTAGGGTACTTATTTCCCCCAGGAAGAAGGGGGATAGAAGAGCCTTTTCTCAAGGATAACCTGCAACTTGGTCCCTCTTTGTGATTAGGAGTCCTGTTGTTTCTTTGACTAGAATGTTATCAGCCTAGAATAAGTGCTCAGTAGAAGAGGCTAATCATGACCTATGCCATATCTAGCCTGTGTCTTCATTTTCTGAGTTGTCTGGGGTGGTGGTGGGTACCTGGAAAGATTGGAGTGCCAGTTTCTTCCCTGTTGCCATGGCTAACCACTCTGACCAACGGTAGCTTTCATTCCTCTCAGACTTTCTGGTCACAGTCCATCACTTCAGGAATTCAAGGTCGGAACTTGAAAGGAAGACCTGTGGAGGAGCACTTCTGCTAGCTGTGGAGGAGCACTTCTACTAGCTGGCTCTTTAGGTCTTCCTTGGCTACCTTTCTTATAAAGCCCAAGGTCACTTTCTCAGGAGTGCTGCCACCCACAGTGGGCTGAGCCCTCCCACATCAATGAGCAATTAAGACAATTACCATAGACATGCCCACAGGCCAATATGATCTGGGCAGTTCCTCATGGAAACTTTCCTCAGATGACTCCAGAGGGAGTCAAGTTGACAGTTAAGGCAACTATGGCAAATGGCTGTCAAACAATAATCGAAGAGGGCATAGGATTGATGTGGAGTTGGCAGATAGTGTTCTATATCAGTTGCTGACACGCTCTCCCAATTTAAGCCAAAAGCAAACTCCATTACCAAAAAGTAAATGTATTCTGTGCTTTAAAACCAGCATCGCCACTTTGTTTGTAATAAATATTATGAATCGAAATACATTATCTTGATGTATATTTAAACCTAATTCCCATGAGCCTAGGCTCAGGGTGACAGTGGGACCTCTCACAGGTACCCCGCCACACAAATGCAGTTGAAACTGACCTTAGGGCAGATAAATATTCATACACAAAATGCATATTTATGAAGTTCAGGAAATAGTCACCAGGGAATGAGAAATACTTAAACCAAAGCAAGGAGGGCCATTGTGTGAGCCACTGAGCAAATCTTCATGACATGCACTGAAGGAAGAAAGTTCTGGAACATAATAGAAAACAGAACCTCCGAACTGCCCTGCCTGAGTGAGAGTCCGGGAATACGTGCTGACTCTTACAGTTATACCGGCTTATTCACAGGTTACAACGGCTTGTTAAGTAGCTGGAGCCTCTAGTTCACTGCATGCTGGTAAGTTCTGGCATTCTGGGGTGATTGCACACACGTGGCAAAGTGATTGGCATTTGGAAGTCACAAGCACAAAGTGATGTGAGGGACACACACACACACACACACACACTCATTTGTGAGATAATACAGGTGTACACACACTCATCTGTGAGATGATACAGATGTATATACACACTCATTTGTGAGATAGTACAGGTATATATACACACACACTCATCTGTGGGATAGTACAGGTGTATACACACACACACACACACACACTCATTTGTGAGATAATACAGGTGTACACACACTCATCTGTGAGATGATACAGATGTATACACACACACACTCATTTGTGAGATAGTACAGGTGTATACACACACTCTCATCTGTGAGAGAGTACAGGTGTATACACACACTCATCTGTGAGATAAACAGGTGTATACACACACTCACACTCATTCGTGAGATAGTACAGGTGTATGCATGTAGGATAGTTTCAGTGTTAATCCTCATTATGGGTATGGAGAAACTGAGGCACACCCAAGTTAAACAGCTCTCTTTAAAGTTGCACAGTTGTAATCCTCACAATGGGAACTCAACCTCTATTAATTACTTTTCCAGTGGCCTGGACAAAATTCCTGACACAAAGCAGCTTGAAGGAAGAAGGTTCATGTAGCTCGCAGAGGGCACAGTTTCTCATGGTGGGGAGGGCAGGAGCACAGAATCCTGTCCATGCCCTCACTTTCCTTTTACTCAGCCTGAGAGTCGGTGCTGCCCCTATTTAGGGTGGGTTTTCTCAACTCAATTAACCAAGTCTAGCAACTTGACACTCAGGAACATCAGTTTCAAATGGTTTCGTGTGTGTGTGTGTGTGTGTGTGTGTGTGTGTGTGTGTGTGTGTGTGTGGTGTATGTGTGTGTGTTGTGTGTACACTCACCCATTTGGAGGTCAGAGGATAACTTGTGGGGACTGGCTCTCTGCTTCTACCATGTAGCTTCTGGGTATTGAACTGGGGTTGTTAGGTTTTGTAGCAAGCCCTTTTATCTGCTAAGCCAGCTCCCTCCCCTCTCCCCCTTATCACTTTAAAGTCACAGCACATTCCTGAACCTTGGGACTTACCTCCTAACCCAGTATACTATTGGAATCAGGATATATGCTATTCTTCCACAGGGAAAGTGCTTCCTAACACTATATTACCTCAGAGGGCTCTGTTGCTACGTTTTATGTGTCACAGTAGGCCTTGGCAGAGGTCACACAGCCCTCTGGGACAGATCACCCTGTCTAGACCCCCTGGGCCTTTGAGGCCACATGTTTACATTGAATTAGAATTTTTATTAATTGCCAACCTTTAGAGGATGATATCCCTTTGAACCAACTGGAACAGGAAATGAATCTCACATGCCTGAGGTTCTGTGTCACCAAGGCCAGAGAATCTCACAAAGGTGAGGGATGTGTGGATGCTGGGTCTCAACACGCTGCTCCTGGCAAAGGAAACATGCAAAGATGTCACCACTCAATCTGGCACAGCCTGGTTATTTCTGCTTTAGTCTGCTTTGTCCTGTGAACAGGCCTGGCGACCAGAGTGTCTGCTTTGTTCTATTCTTGTACATTTTTATATTTGACACTTTAATATTGCCTTTGGTATTATTGTCTAATGTGCTTTATTATCCTAAAGTGTATTAATACCCAAGTTTGACAGCATACTTGTCTTTTGTCCAATATGGAAGAAGAGGGAGCCCTGTTCTGAGTACAGTGGTTGTCATGTTCAGTTCCCTTTGGGTACGCTGAGAATCACTGCTGCTAACAGAAGTGGGCATAGAGAGCCTGGGGAATAGAAGTTGTCTTGAAAACAATGGTTAGATCATGTATAAAATACATACTCACATAACACACACACACATGTACATGCATGTAAATCTGTGTGGGTGCATGCTGCAACATGCATGTGGAGGCCCAGAGGTTGCTCTTGGGAGAGTCTGTTTTCTCTGCTCCCTGTGTGGGTCCCAGGGATTGAACTCAGGCCATCAGGCCCGGCAGCAAGCATCCTCACCCACTGAGCCACCTCACCGTTCTTTAATGCCATCTCTACCAACGTTCTCTTTGAACATGGGTGAAGCCCAGTGAAGACACCCCTCCTCACAAAACCTGCACTGTAGAGTGTGATGGAGAGGCCAGAGGCCAGGCCTCATATCCTTCTTAGTGTCCAATCAACTCACCAACTTGTTTTTCTCTTATATTATAGTATACATGCTGGGGCTGGTTTGCTGTGGCTTGTAAGAACTGATTTGGTGGATTTATTTATTTTTTCTACAAACTCCTGTCTGTCCAGATCATGCTGATACTTTGACATACTCTACACTGTGACCCAGGACAAGCTCATTCTGTGCCAGTACAGTGAGCTTCTGAGAGCAGGCAACAAGTTTCAACATATTTACTAACTGAACTCCATAGACATGGCCACCTTATTACTTAAAGACGTATTTAGTAACTGAACTCTGTAGATGAGGCTGTCATGACTACTTAAAGAATGTTTGTTACTTGTTCAGGAAAGGGATAGGAAGAGAGAAAAAGGAAGTGTCTTGGGAAGAAGGGGTTTAGGGAAATTGCTTAGTGGGTGAGTGCTGTGAAACTCCACTAGTCAGTGAGAAGCTGGGAATGGCTGTCCATGCATGGATCCCCAGCGTTGCTGGAGGCAGGCAGAGCCTGCTGGAGGCCAGCCTACCTCCAGGCTCGGCCAGAGAACCTGTCTCAATGGAATAAAGTGGAGCTTGACAAAGGACGGCAATTGGCATCTTTGGTCTCTGCTAGTGTATGTGTACAGGCAGGTGCACTTGCACACATATGTGTAAACACACACACACACACACACACACACACACACACACACACACACACACACAGTCTTTGTGGGTAGATTCTGCTATGTCAAACATGAGGATACTATATAAGCTACATATAGAAAACTTTGGTGTGTAAATATTCCTCTTAGGTCCCATCCGAGGACAGCAGGGATGACAGCATGGATCTGAGTGTCTGCTGAATGCTAGGAGAGTCACACCCACTCCGCCACACAAGGAGTGGCATGGCCACTGGCATTGGCTGTCTGGGAGGTGGAAGCACCAGCTCAAACAATGCCCTCCTTGGTGTGTCTGAGCACCGTTTGTCTGCAGAGAAGTGTTGATATATTACTATAGCCAATTTGCATAAATGCCTGCTGATTTTCATAGTCTTGTAGAAATGCTATTTATACCCAAATGCCAAGTATATTGAGATGTAATTTACGTGTAGTGTATGCACGGATGTTAGGCATGCAGATTGGTTCATTTTGACAAATGAATACACTCATGTTATCTGTTCTCTAGCAAGACAGAGAACTCATCCATCACCTCAGAGTCTCCTATGTCCTTCCTAGTCAAGCTCTCCCATATCTCTACAAATTAATTGATTTTTAAAAATCACTAGTTTTATTGTCTTAACAATTGAACCCCTTCCATTTAAAACATGTATGCGATAGGGCCTGGAGAGATGGCTCCATGGTTAAGAACAGTGCTTGTTCTTGGAAAGGATGCTGGCTCAGTTCCCTGAACCCACAGAGTTCCAGGATGGACCCCAGTTCCAGGGGATCTGATGCCGCCCTTCTGCCTCCTTGTGTGCCACACACAAATATGAAAAAGTCATATGCATACAGTAAGATCAATACAACTTTAAAGCCTATATGATAAGAACTGTACGATCTGTCCTGTGTGTTTCTTCAGTCTCTCTAGATACCCTTAGGATTTATACTTGTGGCTATGGTTCCTCGTAGCTCATTCCTTGATATCACTGAAGATTTCCTGCAGCACAGATATGTGGTTCAATCACCTGTTCTCCTGTTAGCAGGCAATTAAGCCTTTCAAGGTATAATATATTGCAAATAAATCTTGTGATGAGACTTCTGTACAAAGCTTGCATGTGTCTGTGTGTATAGGTTCTCATTAATGTTGAATAAGCATCTGTGATGGGATCCCTGGGGCAAAGGTGAATGTACGTTTAACTTTGAAAACATGCCCTTACTGTCAGTCATCTGCATAATGAGTGGATTTTGTGTTTTCCACCTCGGCTGCTAAAGTGATCGTGTGCTGGCTCTTTACCACTTCATAGTAAAATGTGTCCACCTTCACATTTAAAGGGCTCTTTCCTCAAATATCTGTTTATTTTATTCCTGTGTGTGTGTGTGTGTGTGTGTGTGTGTGTGTGCATGTGTGCTATAGTGTGTGAGTGTGTATGCATGTGTGCTATAGTGTGTGTGCTGTATGAGCGTGTGTATGTGTAGGCATGATGCTAAAGTGTGTGTGCTATGAGGAATGTGAGTGTGAGTTCATATGTGCCATAGTGTGTGTGCTGTGGCTACAGGGGTGCAGTCATCTTTCTCCCTCTGTCACTGGTTGCTGGGGCTTGAACTCAGGTTGTCAGGCAGCAGGCACTTTTGCCCACTGAATGGTCTTGCCACCCAAAACCTTTTTAAAAGAAAATGAAGAAGGTGTATTGTGGCTCTTGTTTTGAAATTTAAAAGTGTGTGTGTGTGTGTGTGTGTGTGTGTGTGTGTGTGTGTGTGTGTGTGTGCCCCACTACATGTATGGCTGGGTGTCAGAGAACCACGTGTGGGAGTTGCTCGGGAATGAACTGGGTTGTCAGGTTTCCAAGCAGTGCTGAGCCACCCTGCCTCCCAGGGTCTTGCTTTCAGACACCGCCCAACAGTGTCTGCTTTGTACTTAGGGGTTCAGTCCACTTCCACCCAGTATAACTCACGATTTTTTAGTCACATGTCACTCCTCTGCATATGTTAAAGCTCCACAGTGCATTTTTACTAATTTACTTTCAATAGGCCAGTTACGTGTGTGTGTGTGTGTGTGTGTGTGTGTGTGTGTGTGTGTGTGTGTGTGTGAATATGTGTGTGCATGGATGTGCATGCAGAGGACAGAGGGCAGTGCCAAGTGTCTGAAGTTTTGCACACATGCATCTGGATCTGGTGGCTTCCCTTTTCTGCTATGAGACGAGCATTCTTTGCGGCATGATTCTTTCCCCTGTCTTTAGTTTAACTCTTTTTGTTTTGTTTTGTTTTCTATTTTGTGATTGCTTTGATTTTTCCACAGGCTTTGAAAAAACTCAGCTTCTTATTTTTTCATAGCAAAAGAAAATTCATTTTATGGCTTTTTTTGACTCTCAGATAGAAATGGGAATCCATAGCTACTTCCCAGGTCTGTCTCTTGAAGCTCAGAGAGATGCACTTAGAAGGAGATTGGGAGCATTGTCCCAACCTTCATCGGGTGAAAATGTCAAGACTGTCCCACAGGGTAGGAACAGACTGGAACATGGCTTATTTTAACTATGTTCCTTCTCTTGTCCCCACTTCCTGTGCTCTGTGTAGCCAACATAGATCACAGGTCATGTGACCCTCCAGTCACTCTGCCACGCTGGCTGAGTGCCACTGGCCATCACCAGCTGAATCTCAGTGGATGAATCGAGGAGAGGCTGAGGAAAGGGTTTCTGTCAGAAAAGGCTAAGGCTCTCAGGGGCCTGGTCATAGGCAGTGTCTGGGGACATTTTCGTCATATGTTCACAGTGGCCTCTATCAGACACCCATGGCCTCACTGCTGTGGCATTTAGTTGGAACTATTTTAAAAACTGGAATGGCTGAGTTACAGCTTCAGTGAGGTCTGAGAGTAGTGTTAAAATTGCCAAAGTTAGCCATACAGATCATTAAATTTTATATTTTTTACAAGGGCATCATTTTACTGATCATGAATGAAACTTAGTGTTTTCATTGATAATTGACTCAAATGATGTGTTTATACAAAATAGTGTGGCTGTTTGACATGCTAATAGGACCACAAATTTTTGTCTCTAAATCCAGAACCATCTTAGAACAGTAAGTGCCTCAGAATCACACTGCCTGTGTCTCCTCTTTTCGTTGGACAGGCCATGTCTGCGTCTAAGTCAAATGCATGATTTTATCAAACCATTTTGCCATTGGGATTGACATAAATTGGCATCAGTCGAGGTAATTATAGTATGTCACTGGGCACAGCCATTACTCTAGGCTAGTGTCAGTCATCTAGCTCAGCATGCAGCAATCTGACAATATAAGTTACTCTGTTGTATAGAACCAACTCTACACTGGGGTGACCCAGGGTCCTCATAGCCATGGTTCAGGCACCAACACCCGATTGTCTTCTCTATAACCCTGGAAAAGCTGCTCTTCAGGTCACAATGTTAAGAATAGTTCTAGGGGCTGGAGAGACCTGAGAATTCAGTTCCCAGCACCCACACTGGACTACTCACAGCCAGCTGTAACTTCAATTCTAGGGCATCTGTTGTCCTCTTCTGACCTCCTCAGGCACCTGGGTTCATGTGGTGCATGTAAATGCTCCCTCCCTGTACACATAAACACACATGCACATACACACACAACACAAAGACTCACAGGTACACACATGCACATACACACATACATACATACACACACACATATATATATATATATACATACATATATACACACATACATACACAGGTGCCCACACAGACACACAGACACACACACACACACACACACACACACACACACACACACACACACACACACGTTTTTTAAGTCCCTTCTAGACCCTGTCTTCTCCATGACGACTGTTTCCTATGGAAACAGAGGGATGAATTTTATAAGAAACCAGTAGATGGGTCATGAAATATAATAGAACTGTGTTTTAAAGACATTTTATGGAAAGTGAGGAAATCCTTTCATAAAGGAATCCCCAATGCCCAAGTAATTAAACTCATCAGCTGTCAGCAGCAGTCAGGAGGGGAAGCTGTGGTTAGTGGTTCTTTGTGCAGTGTTTTACTAATAAATTTAAGGACCAAGTTGCAGCTATTTATTTCCAGGTGAATAAGTCATTTCCAACTTTCCCTCTACCAGGAGAGAGACAATTCTTGCCAAGTGTCCTCTGACCTGCTCATACAGTGGCACACACGGAATAAAAGAATGCATAAATGCCCTTGTGAGCTTGTCTGGGGGGACATGGAGGAACAGGATTGACGCTGCGGGCCACCTCCTGTCTGTCGAATACCAATCCTGAGACAGAATCATGAGGCCCAGCACTGGTTTACCTTGGATCACCATATGGGAGATTTTCCTATTTAAACAAAGCCCAAAGGACTCATTCTAGTCCATTTGTCTGCCTGAGGGGCAGTAGCAAACTGCTGGAGCAGAGGGAGGAGGCTGAGATGGGGAGGTGTCATTCCCAGGTAAAGAGGGGTGTACTAACGTTTTCTCTTCCCTTCCCTTCCCTTCCCTTCCCTTCCCTTCCCTTCCCTTCCCTTCCCTCCCCTCCCCTCCCCTCCCCTCCCCTCCCCTCCCCTCCCCTCCCCTCCCTCCCTCCCTCCTTCCCTTCCCTTCCCTTCCCTTCCCTTCCTTCCCTTCCCTTCCCTTCCCTTCCCTTCCCTTCCCTTCTCTCCTTCCTTCCCAGTGTATGAATTTTATACTCAAAGGCAAAGCACACCTGAGCCTTTAGCATCCCAGGTCCTTTTTTCTCCTGGAAAATAAAAAAAGAAAAATGTGTTCACTGAGTACATATAGAATGCTGTATGACTAGGGCTTTGTATTACTAACATTTTATACAGAAAGGAAGCAGCTGTGGCCTTGCATGCTTTATCATTAATTTACAACCCATAATACTTTTAATTCTGATGTCTATTGAAATTCAGAGTCACAGGACTGAGGAAGTCAAGCCAGGAAGGAGGCTTAGGGCATGTGACTCAATGCCAAGGCAGGTAGAGCAAGGGGAACGGGTGCAGACACTAAGGCAATGGATCGCAAACACCGCTTTATGATTGCTTGTCTCTTTGAGCCTCTTGTACAAGTGGCTCTGCAGATGGGTTCTGAAGCCCCTAGAGCAGAGGGGCTGTGACAGTCAGTGCTGTCAACTTGATGGACTCTGGGATCACTTAAGAAGTGAGTTTCTTGGTCTGCCTGAGGCAGGGCTTCTAGATTTTGTTAATTGATGTGGATACCATTTTAATGGCTACTTCCATTTACTGGATACACACACACACACACACACACACACACACACACACACACACACACACACACACCATATACATATACACACAGCAGTTAAGTACCAGAATTATTTGACATTCTATCAAATAATATATCACTTTAACAACAAAAAGTTGCAAAAATAGCATATGAGATTTTCTTCTACAGCATTAGTATGGATTTGTGGTTTTTAAAAGAGTTTTGTATGTGTGTAGATGTGTCTCCATGGATATATGCCATGTGTGCAATGCCCATAGAAACCAAAAGAGGGTATCAGATGCCCTGGAACTGGAGTTACAAATGCCATGGGAACCAAATTCAGCTGAGCTATTCCTCCGGTCAACAGTTTTTGTGTTTTAAAACAGAAACTGTGTCTATTGTCAGCTTATTCACATTGAACTGACAACCCTAAGATAAAATAAAAGCAGAAATTGCAAAAATACCATGGCTGGTATTTGTTGAAGAACCAAAGATTTCTGGTAACTATGTAGAAGTTATTATTTTTTTAATCTCTTCTTTTTACTGATTTCATGTGGGCTTTAAAATTTAGTTTCAATGTATAAACATTGATGTACATATGGCTTATCTAGGGATCTTATTAATAAAGGCA
This sequence comes from Cricetulus griseus, assembly GCF_003668045.3. Taxonomy (NCBI): domain Eukaryota; kingdom Metazoa; phylum Chordata; class Mammalia; order Rodentia; family Cricetidae; genus Cricetulus; species Cricetulus griseus. The sequence goes on along the minus strand of NC_048597.1, from coordinate 224,559,468 downwards.
GATCCTGGTTCTGTGGGTGTGGGAAGGCCTGGAATTCTGCTCCCGGGAGGCAGTGATGCTACTGGACCCTGGACCACTTTTAAAGAGCAAAGATTCAGGTATTGGTTGGCAATAGAGAGATGCAGAAAAAAAGGTCTAAGCAGGATAGAAGATGGCTCGGCTGGTAAAGTGCTTACCACATACTTATGAAGATCTGAACTCAGAGCCGCAGAACCCAAATGAAGAGGCCAAGCATAGGGGCCATGCCTTGTAATCCTAGCTCTGCAAAGATGGAGGCAAGAAGGGCCTTGGGGATTGCTGGCCTACTCATTGTCATTTAATTGGTGAACTTAGAATTAGTGACAGAGCCTGTCTTAAAATCTAAGGTGAAGAGTGAGGTAGAGAGACACTTCTGGCCTCTGTATGCATGTGCACACATATGTACACACAGGTACACATATATACACTTATACACCAGAGTGATATTAATATATTTAAAAGCCTCTAGTTTCTAAGAAAGTAACATCTGCATGGGAGGAGAAATCATATGGTATTTCCCCCCTGCATTAAAGATGCTTGAATTTGGACAAGTGTAGGGTTTCTTTTGCCAATATTTATTGAATTCACACAATATAGTCGAAAATTGAATGAGCAGTAACATTAGCAATCCCAATTATACACCTCACTGACTGCCCACAAGCCTGAACAACAGACAGCATCCTGCATGCCTTCCCCATTAATTTCCTTTAAATCCTCTTGGCATCCAGGTTGTGTTTATGTGGTAACTCTTGGGCAGAAGTTACCACACTGTGGTGACTTCCAAAATACCTGAAGTGTGTCGTAGTGAATTGGAAGAGGAACTGGGAATCCAAATGATTCTTCAGTCACTTTCTTGCATTAATTTGTAATTTCTACATCTATCATATATCATCCAAATATCACCTGTCTATCTGCCCACCTATTTAATAACTATCTTCTGTCTATCATCTATTAGCCCTCTGCCGTTCATCTCTTATCTATCTTTCTGCCATTTATCTCTCTAATTTAGCTCCATCCATCCCTGTATCCATCCATCCACCCATCCATCCATCCATCCATCCATCCATCCATCCATCCATCCATCCCTGTATCCATCCATCCATCCATCCATCCATCCATCCATCCATCCATTCATCCCTGTATCCATCCATCCATCCATCCATCCATCCATCCATCCATCCATCCATCCATCCCTGTATCCATCCATCCATCCCTGTATCCATTCATCCATCCCTGTATCAATCCATCCATCCCTGTATCCCTCCATCCATCATCCATCCTACTTTTGTTTTCCACAGGAATCGAAATCTGAACAGATGCACCTTCCCGCCAGTACATTAGGTATGGAAGGTATGTTTAAAATAGACTAGTCAGTTTCTTACTTTTTGCTCTCCTTGTTAGAACTCATTGAATCTATCTTTAAAGTTCATATGTGAGTGTTCATCCTGTGTGTGTGTGTGTGTGTGTGTGTGTGTGTGTGTGTGTGTGTGCAGTAGAGTCATAGTGTGGCACGTGTATGTGTGAAGCATGTGTTGTTGGTCCTCAACTTCTACCTGTCTAAGACAAAGTCTCTATCACTGTTGATGCTCACAGCTGTGCACATTAGGACAGCCAGTTCAGCATGCTCCATCGATTCTGTCCTTATTTCCCATCTTGCCACGGGAACAAGGAGATTACAGACAGGCAGAGACACCCAGATTTGCATGGATTCTGGAGATTTGAACTCAGTACCTCACCTTCATGCAGTGAGTGCTATACCCAAGCATCTCCCCAGCCTCTGCAAGTTACCGAATGTATAAGAAGCTGATGGCTCTGGTCCCACACTGATATGCAGCCAGCATTTGTAACACAGCTCACAAAAGCTCCCTGTTCTCCATTGCCCTGTCTTGTAAGCTTAAATATATCAAAAGCAAAGAACTGGTGCATTCACCAGTATCTAGTGTTGATGGTGCCAGGTGCTGTGTGTTCATGAAGTTTTTAATGCTGACAGTACTGGATAGAGTATCTCCCAGTGCCTCAGAACTGCTTGGCTGGCAGAGGGCTTGAGGGCAAGGGGAAAGAAACCCCTATTTCCAGACTAGGTGTTGATCTGGCGTCTTACCCAGAGGAACAGCAGATGGATTTTCAGTACTGGTGTGCTGCACTGTTTTCGTCAGAACCAGACTGTTGTTTGGAAGTCCAACTTAAGGAAACAAATGTGCTACTCTGAGCATTGGAAAATACCACAGGTTGGTGGTTTCCCATTCCCAAGAGCGTGCGCGCACACACACACACACACACACACACACACACACACACACACACACGTTCATCAACACTCATACATGTGTACATGCACACATACTCAAACACATATACACATGCTTGTACACACTCATACATGTGTACATGCATACACACACACACACACACACACACACACATATATATATACACACAAACAAACATACACACATATTTTTATGTTTCACACAGGTTTAGACTGTCATCTTACAGAAACCTAAGTGTAGAAACACTGTTTCCTGGATGAATGTGTAGGTGAGTTTAAGTCACATATACAAGAACAATTTCCAAACTTGACCTCACACAGCAAATGGGTTGCCATTGGCAATTCTCAAATCAACACTAGATACTGGTGAATGCACCAGTTCTTTGCTTTTGATATATTTAAGCTTACAAGACAGGGCAATGGAGAACAGGGAGCTTTTGTGAGCTGTGTTACAAATGCTGGCTGCATATCAGTGTGGGACCAGAGCCATCAGCTTCTTACTTGACCTCACACAGCAAATGGGTTGCCATTGGCAATTCTCAAATCAGGCAAGCTTTTATTTATAGTAAATAGTGTCTCTGTATCAAGCTTTCTAATCAGTTTAATGTATCTTAAAGTTCCCTGCTAATTACCTTGCCATTTTATATGATCGTGACTAACAATATTTATTGGTTTTTATCTTTCTTAAAATAACATATTTGTCTCTTGGGCTGAGGATATGGCTCAGTGTTAAGCACCCAACCATGCAAGTGTGAGGACTGGAATTGAGATTCCTAGATTCCAAGTAAAAATGCCGTGTGGGCATGGCAGTCAGCCTGTCATTCTAGCCTAGGAAGGTGGGGACAGGGTCCCCAGTCCTAGCTGGCTCAGGGTACTAGACATATTGGTAAGATCTGGGTTTGATTAAGAGACTTGCCTCAATGAATAAGGCAGAAGTAAAGTCAGTAGCAATCTTGGGCCTCCACCCGGTACTTAGGTGCAGTATTTGAACTTCAGTGTACACATATGTTCACACACACATGAACATGTATATAACACACATGGATGAGCTTCCTTCCCTCTCTGCCTCCCTGACCTCTTCTGAGCCCTACTCCTGCCCAAGGTCCCCATCACCCCAGGATCTCTCTGGGCCTGCAGCTGCAGAGAGTAAACCCGCCTGCATAGAGTGGACCTGCCCAGACAGGAAGGACCTCCTTGAGTCTGGAAATACCTCACTCTTCCTTCCCCCTCTGCCACCCCAACCTCTCCTGAGTGAGGAGAATACCAGGAGAGGCAAGACCATCCATATCTTGGCCCCCACACACCACCAGGTGACAAGAGGAGATAGAGAGATCCCACCTGCACCCACTGGAAGAAGAGATGGAAAGAAGGCAGAATAAAAACACACTCAACAGAAAGACCAATATGACAGCACTAGACTCTAGGAACTCCACACCAGCAAGATCTGAAAAGCACAACACAGAAGAAGAAGAGACAGACCTAAAGATCTACTTCATGAAGATGTTCCAGAGCCTTAAAGAGGAAACAAGAAAATCTCTTAAAGAAATAGAAGAAAAAACACACATAGATGAAAGTGGAAACATCTTTTTCCTTGATTTGCCTACATATAATAAGAAGAGAGGCAAATTTTCTAAATTATACATAAAGAAGCCACTGAAGTATTCCATAGGAAACCATGGGAGAGGGCTAGGAACATAGCTTGGTTGGTGAAACACTTAGAACCATAGAACAACACTGTAGAACAAGAGATGCCCATCAGAAGTTATCCAGAGAAGCCTGTGTTCTTCAACCATGTGCCATTGAACACTGTTTGCTCATTGATACTTTGAGAAATTCAGCAAACCTCATATATCCGACACTGCTCACTTCCTGTCATGTGTCTAGGTGTTCAAATGTTATGCACCTAACATTAACGTTTCAGCCCAGATTCATTCCAAAGAGAGAAACAAAGATGACAGGGTAAAGTTTTCAGAAATACAGGCGGGATCAGTTCATCCCAGAAAAAATCTCCAAGGACTGTTCCACTCTGAACCAATTTTTGCTTTTACCATGATTCTGAGTCACCATAATGATCCTTACGGTAAATTTCTGTTCAATGGCTTCTGTCTCAGATTAGCCACACTCAGCATTACTTCCTTAATGGAAAAAAAAAGGCATTGCTATTAAATGCACCAAGTGGCATACATGGTCTTAGTGTTCGAGAAAGTTTCATAGGGAACCCAGTTGTTGGTAGATAAGTAAGGACAGCGTGTAGAGACTGACAGTGGGCCACAGTCTGAACACTAGCTGTTGGGAAACTGTAGGCTGTTGTGTGAATTTGTAGTACTGTGAGGCTGTCCCCTGAATCCTGGGCTGGGGTACTGTGGACAGAGTATCTGTTCACTTGTTGATGGTAGCCTCCCCTGGTTTGTTTTCTGTTGCTATGACAAACAGCACAAGCCAAGTTACTTAATAGAGGAAAGGTTTTTATAATAGTATCATTATTACATGGTATTATATTATCAGCTGGCACTTACAGGTCATGGCCCAGCATTGAGGAAAGTCAGGGCAGGAACTCAAAGCAGTAACCTCAAGTAGAGATCATAGAACAACTCTGCTTGCTGCCTCACTCTGGGGATTGTGTTCAGCTGGCTTTCTTACACATCTCAGGCCCATCTGGCTAGGGATGGTGTCACCCACTGTCATCTTGGCCTTCCCACATCAAGCATCATTCAAGGCAATTTCTCACAGACAGGCTAATTTGATCTATATAGCTCTTCCAGGGAGAGTCCCTCTTACCAGATGACTCCATTGTGTCCAGTTCAGAGTAAAAACTAAGAAGGGCAAGGTTATTTACAATCCCAAGAGGTGTGTGTGTGTGTGTGTGTGTGTGTGTACATGTGTATAGTATATGTGTATGGTTTTGTGTGTGCACATGTGTGATATGGGGGTATACATGCACATTTGTGCATATTTGTGTAGAAGCCAAAGTCAGCTTTGGGTATCATTCCTAAGGAGAGCTTCCAATTTGCTTTTGAGACATCTCCCATTTACCTGATATCTGCCTAATAGACTATGCCAGCAGGCTATGCTAGTAGGCTGGCAAGCCAGAAATGTGTATCTCCTAGTGCTGGCATTACAAATGGGTATCATCATACATGGCTGTTTAAAAAAGTGGGTGTTGGCTCTGGAACTCAGGGCCCCCCACTTTTATAGCAAGCACTCTGCTGACCCAGCAATTTCCCCAGACCCAGAAGCTTTATTGATTTTTATTTTGTTTATGTGAGTATTTGTCTGCATGTATGTCTGTGCACTATGCATGCAGTTCCCACAGAGGCCAGAAGAGGGCAATGGGTGCCCCTGGAGCTGGAGTTGGAGATGGCTGTGAGCCATAATGTAGATACGGGAATTGAACCTACATCTTCTGCAAAAACAGCTGGTACTCTTGACTGCTGAGCTGTCTGTCCAGCACTTGCATCCGTTTTTCTGTGCTTGCCTTGAAGTAACACTTACCACTTAGCTAGTGAGAAGCGTGTGTGTGTGCTCTCAGTAATTTTTACTTACTGTTGGAAATGAATTTTATCTCAGAAAAGTTTTGGATTTACAGAAATATTGTAACAACAATGGAAGTTCTCACATGCTATGCATCCATCCACCTCTCCTGTATTCATTTTATTTATTGATTTTTATTTGTTGAGATAATATTTCACTCACATTTGCCCTCCCAACTCTGGGATTATAATTTTGTACCACCATGCCTGACTCTGCTTTTTCATTTTGAGTATACTACTTAACTATGATAAATTCATTAACACTAACCAATATTGGCCTAAATCTTCCACTCAGATTTTTCTTAGCTCTGTAATGTTCCTTTTACCTGGTGCCCTGCCCCCATTGTAAGAGGTGGAACCCAGTACCAAAGCAAGTTTTCTATCCTGCTCTGTACCCCTAGCTCTACCTATGGCCAGTTTTATAAACTACACTTTTACCCATTTATCCAGGATTCCACATGAGACCTTGTTATTATGCCCTGGGCCCTCTTGTCCATGGAAACTTCTCAGACATTCTTTGTTTGATGTTATTGATGGCTTGGAGGACTTGGATCAGGTACTAGGTAGAGTGTTCTTCAGGTAGAACTCTCTGGTGTCTCCCTCCTGACTGAAGAGCAAGAGCTTGGCTTTAACTGAAGATGCTAGCCTGGCTTCTCTACACTGTAGGTAATGCCCTCCACTACTGAGGCAAGCATCACCGTGCAGAGCCTGTGTTTAAGGGCGATGAGTCAGGTTTGCCTTCTGAGGACAGACCACCTACATAAATTATTTTGAGTTTTTGCAAAATGCTTGTCTCCTCCATCCATTTATTTATTCAACCAATCATTTATTTATAACTGTTTGGACTCATGAATATTTATTTTAAACTTTGGGCTATAAGCTCGTACTACATTATTGATTTTGTTGCCCTGGTGGTTCCGGCTTTGGGCCATGGGAGGCCGTTTCCATGGGCTCCCGTGTGTCTTTGATATGCCTTCATCCGCCTTGACTCTTTAAGCGCATCCAGACTCTGGCACCACAGGACATCCCAATGCTCATTTTCTATCTTCTTTGCCCCAACCCTAGAACTACCAAATGCATACTTTAAAACTTTGAAGTAAATATAATTGTTTCTTTGCTGAAAAAATTCTCAGTGACATAGTAGCCATTACTCATTGACTTTGAAGGTCTCAGGAATACACTATTCTGCATTTTAAGGCAATTTTATGGTATGGTGAGCCATTTCTATCCTGGTTCATATATTGGTTCTCGTACACTCTAAGTTGCCTTTGCCCAGACTTTTGTGGTTCAGACACTGTTTCACCCTCTGTACCCATAACTGGTTGCTCATAATCTCTTCCACAGCTAGCCATGTGGGGCTGTGGTTAGTTATGAAGAGGTTTTCTTTTTAACCCTGACCTGGACTCTGCCACCTCCTCCCTCTTCACCTCACCCTCCTACCTACAGATGAAGTCCAGAATATAAGGACACTTGATAGATACTTTCTAATTGCTGATTTAGTATGTTGCTGAAAGGTGCCTTCCAGAGCTTTCAATCTGTCCTGTTATAACCTGGAAACCTATTTCTTGTGCCTTACTATAAGACCCCAGGGTTTAATACCTTGCCATTTCATCATCCTGGGGGTCCATTATGTAAATTTATTAGAGAGTTTTCCTTTACCCACTTCCTGTGACGTGCTCAGTACAACCGTCCACAGCAGCAGGAGAGTGCCTGCCTTGAGAACATGACAGACTGAGTGTGCCTGCTAAGGATCCAGATGCAAATGCAGACACAGTGCTGTTGCCTGTAGTCTTTGAACTTGGGAGGGGAAATAGGAGGATCCCCGAGCCCAGTGTCCGTCTAGTCTGTCCGGATGAGTGAGCTTGAAGTTCAGCAAGATAGTCTGCCTCAAAGTACAAGGTAGACTCCACAATTCTGCATTTTGATTGGTTGTGGTTTTATGTAATGTCTCCCATATATAAGTAACATTATACAGACTAAGCAGGTTGTTCTTATGTATTTAGAGAAAGAAAAGGGAAGGGGGAAATGATATAATTGTATTATAATCCCCCCAAATTAAAAAATTACACACACACACACACAGAAATTCATACACACACATATGCACGCACATATACACAGGCACACACACACACACACACACACACACACACACACACACACACAGACATATACACACACATGATAGGGACCAATTGAGGAAGACCTCATTTTTCAACCTCTTGTCTCCATGTGCACTTACACACATGCACACCCTCCATGTGCACTTACACACATGCACACACCCCCACACTCACTACCAGGACAGTTCTGTGAATCGTCAGCCCCATGATCTCATTTCTAAGGCTGTCTTACTGGAGATTTACCCATCAGATACAGAAATACTTGTCATAGATTTCAACTAGGAAATAATATACATGTCTGTTTTAAATACTGTTTTAGAAAAATTGGTTTAAGAAGTTCATATATAACTATTTCTTGGTGAAATCATTATTTTAAAATTGCATTCTTTAATTTTTACTGAATATAACATAAAATATAGATTAAATTTCACATGCATAGATGTTTTGAAGATTTAGTTTTACTCTTCATTTATTTTCTGTGAACTAAAGGAGTGGATCTGGGCTTGGTGGCTCATGCATGGATCCCAGCCACGGGGAGGTTGAGGCAAAAGAAATGCTGCAAGTCTGAGGCCAGCCTGGGCTACAGATTGAGACCCACGCATAAAACCCCTACTCTGAAACAAAAGAGTTGTGCCCATCCACTAGTGTATATTCCCCAGAGATATTTTCAAATTAAAGATGTTTTCAGCAAACAAGAATGGATACAATTGATAAGTTACAATGTCGTTCAAACTAGTTTAGTCATAGTTGAACGATTTGTGACTGTTTAGAGAGTTACTTTAGTTTAAAAACAAATTGAATTTTATTTTCTACTCCATGTAATAACTGCCAAGGAGGGGTATTTTTAACGATAGCTAAGGAAGCACCATGGTGGGTGGTGATATTTTTCTCTTTTACAATGGGACTATATTAGTTAGAAGAGAATTAACACGAAGAAATCCGAGCCAGAGGTCCCCCTCATTTAACATACACATAGGCGTCCTAGCAGATTCCAGGCAAATTGCAAGTTAAATAAAACAACTCACAAACGGTGCAATTCATGATCAAATGTAAACTTCACAGAAGAGGAAACGAGGCGATTAGGTGTAAGAATTCCCACAAGTCTGCAGGAAGATGTAATTATGTCTATTGAGTACTGTATTCATATTGAAGTTTCTAGGTGTCTAAGCTGAAAATGGGAAGAATTGCAGAGTTTTTGTTGTTAATCGGAGTATGTTCTTCCTTTGCTGGGCCCTCCTATCCTTGAATTGTTACTCATTTTCATTAGGAGTTCAAAATGTAGGGATATTTTAATCCTCTGACATTAATCCTGTAACTTTTTTTTCTTCCTCAAATGACTCTGATTTTGTGCTCCCCGCTGCCAGTCTGGCAGGAGATTGTATGTTGGCCCTGTTGTGGGGAATGTCATGAATGATACAGATGTCAAGCCTCCTCTGTCTTCTTCACTGATGAGAAGGGCTGAGGTGTTCCATCCTCATGGACTACACCTCTGTGTTACGATAAATCTTTTTGCCAAATGCCGCTGAGCCCCACCACCACATGTGAGCTTTACGACAGCCACCTGCCCGAGTTAGGCCCAAATCAATACACAGAGAGACTTGTATTAGTTACAATGCTGCTTGGCCAATGACTAGGATTCTCATCTGTTAGCCAAGTCTCAATTATCATACATTTATATATTTTATAAGACTTATCTTATCGGACGCCTTATTGGCGTCCATCCTAGCTGGTGGATCACATCGTGCCGCTGGAGCAGGAGCCGAGGGGAAAAGAGGGCGATACTTCCTTTTTCCTCTTCTTAAATATGAGTCTCCTTGCTATGTCACTTCCTGTCTGGAACACCACTTCTCTACTACATTTCCCAGAATCCTCTTTGATTCCTAGTCCAGCCTAACCTGCTGTCTCATTGGCCAAGCAAGTACTTTATTTATAAACATACACAGAAGTATTTCCCCCATCACCTCATGGACTACACCTCCTCTAGACCTAGAAGTCTATGTCTGTCACCTGTGTCCTTCTGCCCCAGCCATCCCATAATCCTTGCCATTGTAGTCCCGTGAGGAAGGAGTGTCCACCCCACTGTCTCTGTCTCTGCTGGTCCTCCTGCAAGCATGATTACAGGCTAGTTTTATGTCGAGTTGACACATGCTAGTGTCGTCTAAGAGGAGGGAGCCTCCATTGAGCAAATGCCTTCAGATCCATTTGTAGTCAAGCCTGTAGGACATTTTCTTAATTAGTCATTGTGGTTGGAGTCACTCACACCCGTCACCAGGCTGGTGGTCCTGGAGTCTATAAGAAAGTAGGCTGAGCAAGCTATGAGGAGCAAGCCCCTCCATGACTTCTGTATCAGCTCCTGCCTCCAGGTTCCCCAGATTTGAGTTCCTGCCTGGGCTCCTAACAATAATCGACTGTGACTCAGAACTTGTGACAAATAAGCCCTAGTTTCCCCAGATTGCTCTTGGTCATTGTTTTTCATCACAGCATTATAGCTATAATAGTAACCCTAATTATGATGTATGACTACACAGAACTGGCCTTGCCCAAGGGCTTGTTTTGTTTGTTTGTTTGTTTGCTTTTAATGGAAATAAGGAAGGGAGGACTTTCAGACCAAGAAAAGATGGAAGAAAAGCAGTTTTGTGGAGGTTCTCTGAAAGTCCCCCTGGCTAATACAGCTGGTTACAGTGCTGCTAAAAAAGACAATGAGTTTTGCAATTGTGCCTGGGCAGATAAATCTGTGTGTCACCTTCAATGAGAGAGTTGTGTGAAGGCAGCAGGGCAGATGGATCTCAGCTTTGTTTTTGTTTTTCTTTCCATTTTTTGACATTGGGTTTCAAGCAGCCTAAGTTGGTTTCAACTCAGCACATATCCCAGGCTGGCCTTGAACACCTAATTCTTCTGCCTCCACTTGCCAAGTTTATAAGTGTGCACTGCCATACCTGACTCATTTTTTTTTTCGAGACAGGGTTTCTTTGTATTATTTTGGAGGTTGTCCTGGAACTCACTCTGTAGACCAGACTGGCCTCAAACTCACAGAAATATGCCTGCCTCTGCCTCACGAGTGCTGGGATTAAAGGCAAGCGCCACCAATGCCCAGCTTACCTGACTCAGTTGTGCATTGTTAAATATAAATCAGGAAATAATGTTTCCATCTCTGTGTAGGAATAAATGGCAGAGTAGCAGAAAGCTTGTCCATTATTCAGGGCATGAGTTGATTTGAATGGTGAGCTTATGAGAAAAGGACACCTTATGAGAAACATGAGGGCATTGTATGGAGAGCTACAAAGTGAAGGGCAGCAAGCTGGGACAGGCAGGGTGTGGGTGAGGATTCCATTGGGGGTGAGGTAAAGTAAATCCACTCTCACTGGATGTTAAGTATTGACTCTTCAGTGAGGACCTAGTGGCTGCTGAAGGCTAACCTGTTTCTGAGAAGGAACTTTGGAATGGGGATAGAAGTGTCTAGTCACAACATACTCTGCCTTAGTAGAAATTACTCTTCTTTTTCTAGAGGGCAAATGAGAAAAAATACATTCAAATTGAAGGTCACTTACACATTCCTCAATTTACAAAAATTCTCTCTCTCTCTCTCTCTCTCTCTCTCTCTCTCTCTCTCTCTCTCTCTCTGTGTGTGTGTGTGTGTGTGTGTGTGTGTGTGTGTGTGTGCACATGCCTGTGGTATAGGCACGTGTATGAAGGCCTGAGTTCTGTATTTGGTGTCTTCCTCAGTCATTTTTCACCTTAGTCTTAGAGAGCATCTCTCTCACTGAACGTGGGCCTTGCCAACGTAGACAACTGGCAGCAAGTCCCTAGGATCTGCCTATCTGTGCCTCCCCAGGCACACACTCCTGTTATAGGCTTTCTATGCAGTGCTGGTAGGAAGGGCTCTAAATTGGGGGGGGGCTCACATTTATGTAGCAAGTGCTTTACTGACTGGCCCATCTTCCACCCTCAGATCCAGCAATGTTATCAAACTGAAATTTTGCAAATTCAAATTGGGTCAAAGAAAAAGAAACATTTGGACAAAACTATGTTTGGACTTGTCTAGAAAGCAAACTTTGTTCAGTGCATCTGCTATTGTTTGTAGTACAGTCAGCAAGACTTTCTCCTAAGTGGCCGGGAGTGAGTCATGTATTTTAAATACTATTTCAATTTAAAAATTTGTTATGTTATGAATATGGGTAGTGTTTTTTGTTTGTTTCATTTTGTTTTGAGAGGGTCTCACTTTATAACCCTGGCTGACTGGAACTCACCCTATAGAACAGTCTGGCCTTGAATTATGAGATCTGTCTGCCTCTGCCTACCTCTGCCTCCCAAGTGTGGGGACTAGAGACATGACACCACACCTGGCATGTGTAACTGTTGTATCTGTGCATCATTAGTGTGCCTGGAGCCCAAAAAGGCCAGACTAAGGCATTGGATCCCCTGGAGCTGGGGTTTCAGATGTTTGTGAACCACCATGTGGGTGCTGGGAATGGAATCCAGGCCCTCCAGAAGAGCAGCCAGTGCTCTTAACTACTGATTAATTTCTCCAGCCCCAAAGACTATATCCTGATCAGATATAACCCCTAAAACTTTCCCCGACCCTCAGAACATCTCATATATATATATAGAACATCTCATTATAACTCATTTTATATATATATATATATATATATATATATATATATAAATCTGTAGTTATATAGACTCCTATATCTGCTAACTCTGCTGTTGTGGCACAAAAAGGCACAGGTATCACATAAACACATATTTTTGGCTTTTTCCAGTAAAACTGTACTTATTATATATATGTAAAATTCTATATATATGCATACATACACACACAGGAGAGAGAGGGGGGAGGGTAGAGGGAGGGGGAACTGTTGAACTTGGACCATGAATACTGACACCTGGAGGAAATACCTGATAGCATCCCGGGCTTTCTATCATTGTGGGCTAGGGCCACTGTTACCAGGGGCGCTTCCAGGAAAAAGGCTCAAACACTTCTCTGAGATATAAGTTGTTGGTTTGGTTACTGTTTCTAAAAATGATGATACCCTGCTCTCTTTTTGTTTGTTTTCTGAGATAGGGTCTCATGGAGCTCCAAGTGCTTGAACTCATCATGTAGCTGTGATGATTCTGAACTTCTGATCCTCCTTCCCCAGCCTCTAGAGTCCTTGGGGAATAGACATTTACTACTTTGCCTGGTTTTATGAGGTACAGAGGGTCAAACCCAGAACTTCTTGAATGCTAGAAGGTACCCCACAGGGGAGCAAGATCTCAGCTTCTCCTCACCAATTGGTTTGCAAGCATGACTGTACACAAATCCTGATCATGCAAGCATGACTCTAGACAAATCCTGCTCATCGGGGCTTCAAACTTTCACACAGATTCTTTAAAAATGAGAGCTCTGCATTTGCTCAGCTGTGTTCACAGCAGCATTATTCATAATAGCCAGACCTGGAAACCCATCAACTGAAGAGTGGATAACGACAACGTGGTACATTTACACAATGGAGTATTACTTAGCAGTAAAAAAACCAATGGCATCTTGAACTTTGCAGGCAAATGGATGGAACTAAAAAAAAAAAAAAAAAAAAACTCAAGTGAGGTAACCCGGACCCAGAAAGACAAACATGGTATGTACTCACTCATAAGTGGCTACAAGCCACAGCCCAAAGAATTTAGGTAACCCCAAGAGGGACACATATGAGGTGCCCAGGAAAAGAAAAGAGTTAAGAACTCCTGGACAAACTGGGAGGTGGGTAGAAGAGAGGGTGTGGAGGATTGGAAAATGAGGGATCCAGAAGACCCAGAGAGGGGAGCAATGGAAGAGAGGTCTTTACAGAGGGAGCCATTATGGGGTTAGGGAGAAACCTGGTGCTAGAGAAAATCCAAGGAATCTACAAGGATGACCCCAGCTAAGAGTCCTAGAAATAGTGGGGGTGTCTGAACTGGTCTTCCCCTGTAATCAGATTAGTGACTACCCTAACCATCACCATAGAACCAGTGTGTAGTAACTGATGGAAGCAGATGCAGTGACCCACAGCCAAGCACTGGACAGGGTTCCTGGAGTTCAGTTGAAGAAAGGGAGGAGGGGGTCATAGTAACAAGGAGGGGGGGTCAAGAGCACAATGGGGAAAACCACAGAGACAACTTACCCAAGCTAGTAGGAGCTCAGTGACGAGGCCCTCTGAATGTGGGTGACAGATATGTAGCTGATTTGTTGGGGGCTGAGGCTGCTGACAGTGGCACCAGGACCCATCCCAGGTGTATGAACTGGCTTTTTCAAGTCTATGCCCTATGGTGGGACACCTTGCTCAGCCTTGATATGGTGGGAGGGGCTTGGTCCTGCCTCTGCTTGGTATACCAGACTTTGTTGAGAAAACAATGAGGGTCCTTAATGGTACATACTCTTTCTACTCTGTGCAGAGCACACATTTTTTAATACTAGCCCATCAAAGTTAAGACATCCCTCACTTTCTTGTCTTCCTCTGGTCCAATTTGGAGATGTATTTTATCAGTATTTCCCCTTAAGAATATTCCAATTAATTAAAGGACAGTGACAGTAGAAGAAATTAAATGGCCTTAAATTAGAAGTTTTGTGAAAGTTCTGAAGGGTCAGAATTATAAACAATGAAGACGCCATGCGTGTGTACATTTATTTGATGACTTTTAAAGTCCTGTTGTATGCTGGGTTTGTGATAGTTGCTGCAAAGGGATCATAACGGTGGAGTTTGCTGTTGGGACAGAGAATTGTATTGCTACTAAATGAATGTGGTAGATAGAAAGAGGACATTTGTAAACTCTCAATTCTTAGTTTCATCTTAGTTTCAGCTTCTGAGTAGTGAGTTCCTGAGATGGTTTAGTGGATAAAGATGCTCACAACAAAGGCTGACAACCCGAGTTTGATCCTCAGGACCCCCCTCCCCCCCCCCCCGTGGAAGGAAAGAACTTACCCCTGGGAGTTGTCCTCTGACCTCCCACAGGCATACCTTTGTACCCCTTTCACCCCTAAGATCAATTTCTGGCACAGAAGATGTTTCCAAAAAGAAGTTAACCCAGCTGGTTAAACAGTGGGCATTGTTTATAACCCAATGAAATCTACTGATTATGAATATTACATCTATTAGGGGCCCTGAACTCTTGAACTATTTGTCAGTCCAATCTAGCTCATCTTCCTTAGTTGCCTGTATTCATTATTTATCTAATTACTGTCATGAAATGGCCAATGAAGGCAGATGAAGGAAGGACGGGTCTGTTTTGGCCTGTGATTTGGGTATTATCTACCCTCGTGGGGAAGGCATGATGGCACTGAAAAGGTATGGCTTCAATTCCCTGTAGTGTGATGGGAAGAAGGAAGGAAGGAAGGGAGGGAGGGAGGGAGGGAGGGAGGGAGGGAGGAGGGAGGGAGGGAGGGAGAAAGGTGGATGAGATAAATGAAGGAGGGCAGAAGGGGAGAAGGAAAGCAGGAATGAACAAGGCAAAGAAGGATGAAGAAAGAAGAGAAGCAGACAAGGTCTTCTGGAGTTAATCAAGTTACAGTGAAATTAGCAAGATTGGTGACTCACAAAGATGTGGGCAGACAGAAAAGGCCGTGTGAGGAGACACAGGAAGGAGGGCATGAGGGGACAGACTGAAAGGATAGGTCTACAAGCCATAGAGTGCCAATGGCCAACATCTCTCCAGAAACCAGAGGAGAGCATGCCTTGTCCCTGTGTTCCTGCCTGCAGAAGCAGGAAACACAGATCTTTTTTACATTATCAAGTCTGTGGCACTTTGTCCAAGCAGTCCAGGAGGGTCATAGTGCTGAACTGGGGTGCAGGGTAAAAGTGGTGGGAAACAATGTCTGAGCAAATGCTGTTGTCTGATTTGGGTGCCTCCTTGTAGCAATGGTTATGATGATGATGGTGATGGTGATAAACCTTAAAAATAGAATGTTCCAATGGTAGCACTCAGTACTGCCAGACACCACACTTAGCAGCAGAAACCACAGAACATGGAAAAGATTCACCAAAATGTAGATATTAGACTTGTTATGTTCAAACTGATTGCTGTGTTCAAATAAATAAAATATAACTTAAATAAAACAAGAAAGCGAACCTGTAGAAGCTAAGTTGGGTGTGAGTAGAGAGGAAATGGAATGATGTCTGAATAACACAAGAAACTAGCTCCTGGGTGTCTTCTGCATCAGACTGCACACAGCTGAACAGAGAATCTGTGAATGAAGAGATAGGTCAGAAAATGCTGTATGGATGACAGCAAAGCGAGACTGATGTTGGAAACTCCAGACAGGACCATGGAAAGGATGGGGGAGCCCAAGGAGGCTTGCCTTGCTTTGTGTGAGGTCCTAGGGCAGCGTTTTCAACCTTCCTGATGCTGTGATCCTTCAAAACATTCCTCTTATTGTGGTGACCCCAACCATAAAATTATTTTCACTGCTACTTCATAACTCAAATTTTGCTGTTGTTGTAGGACATAATATAAATATCTGTGTTTACTGATGGTCTTAAGCAACCCATGTGAAAGCTTTGCATTCAACCCTCCCAAAGGGATCATGACCCACAGGTTGAGAAGCACTGTTCTAGCAAGCTGGGTAAATAAAAGTTCTATAGTGAAAATGTGCTACAAGACCTTGAATACATAAAAAATAATAGACTTGATAAAGGAGAAGTTAAGTTTTAGCCATAGTGGGAGAATTTGACTACTTTTAGTTATTTGGCTATTGATAGAGAAAATATTAATGGCTATCAGGTTTTACTTAATGGATTTAAAAGGAAACATTTGGCCAACAAATATGGCATCAACATTCTGTGTGCCTATATGTATGCATGTGTGTACATGTGTGTGAGCATATGTATATGCATGTGTGTGTGTGTGTGTGTGTGTGTGTGTGTGTGTGTGTGTGTGTGTTTATACACATGCCATTGGTCATTTAGGTGTTATTCATCAGGATGCTGTCCTCATTTGCTTACTTGAGACATGCTCTCTCACTGGCTTAAACTTGTGGATTTCAAGTGTGTTGGCTGGGGTGTTCCAGGGATGTACTTGCCTCCACCTCCCTGGCTTTGGATTTACAAGAGTGGACTGCCATGCCTGGGTTGTTTGTTTGTTTGGTTTGTTTTTTTTCCATGGGTTCTGGGGATTAAACTCAGGATCCCGTGCTTGTGAGGCAAGCGATTTTTTGACTAAGGCATCTCCTGAACTTTGAGTCAATGTTCTTCATATAAGCACATATGAAATACATGTAAAATCTAACAACAAATGGAGATATCAAATGATAAAAATTACTCTGATGACTCGGCAATAGAAATTAATAGTATAAAGTGATAAGAAAATGGATGTGTTTATTCCGTGACTCTCACATCTGATTGAGTTCGTTTTAGAATTTGTGATAGTGTTTGCCTTTTTCTGGTTGCTCAAATAAACAAAAAAGAGTAGTGTGCCTTTAGCATCCTCCCAAGTCAGTCTGGAACAGTAATCAAGTTCTGGGATTTTCGCCTCTTCCCTGGAGCCACTGTTTTAGAAGTACTTTGGGTTCGTTTAGAGCTGTGTGCTACCCTCCCATGCTGCAGAGAAGTCACTTGGACTGTCCCCTGGGTCAGAACCTCATTCCTTCAAGCTGCTCTCCTCACTCCGTCCTCCCCCAGTCATTTTTTTTTTTTTCTGCTGGAGATTTTCCTGAAAGGATGAGGAACATTCTTCAGGCTCCCGTGTTTAAGAATGGCTTTGTTCCACAGACACTTGTGATTGATATTTTGTCAAGTTACAGAATCCTGGAATTCAAATACTCCATTTTTTGTATCTTTGGAGCCAATTCTCCACTGATCAAAAAAGGCCAGTGAGGAAGAGGTCTGTGTATATGATTCTTGCACAGGCGGCCTGTTTGTGTACTTGGAATGCTTTCTCTTCAAAGATCTTTTAAAGGATGTCTTTGAAGTTTCAAGTTAAAGAGAATTTTTCCAAGTCTAGGATTTGGGTTCTCATCTTCCTGGTACCCCTTAAGCCCCTTAAACTTAAAAGCACATTTCTGCCTACACGTCAGGAAAAAAATTGTCTTTTCTCTGTCTCACAGACTTTTCTCTCATGTGTTTACTCTTGAGCCAAGTGGTTAAGAATGAAGGCTCCACCTTTGGCTCAGTCTGTGCTGAGAGTCTGATGGAATCTGGGACCTTTTTTCACGGTCCCCGATGCTTCCTACTGAGGGCCATGTCATAACACCCTTTTGGAAAAATAGATATTCTGTGTTTACATGTTGGCAGACTGTAGCCCAAACACCCACAATCGAGGGTTTAGTCTGCAGGGTGGCACTGTTGGGAGATGGTGGAGACCTTGTCAAGGGGGACCTCAAAGAAGTTCTTAGATTTTAGTTCAAAGCATCCTCAACAGTGACTCTTGAGTACCGTCCTCTTTAAGTCTCTACTGCATCTAAGATCAGACCATTTGCTCACACACATTCTCCTGTCAGTCACAAGCTTCTTCACCACAGGGTCAACTGAACTTTGACTGGGAACCCCAGACTGTGAGCTCATTTCATATATCTGTGCATTGAATTTTGGTTATACCACCTCCCTGTTATCCTCACTGGTCCCTCTCTTGTTCCCTCTGAACCGGATAATCTTCCCAACTTGTTACCTTCTTACTCTTCCCAACTTGTTACCTTCTTACTCTCAGGTCTTTAAAAGGAAAACTGTTGACCCACTGAGTTTCTGCAGTGGGTCCACATGAATAGGGCTTGTTTACTGTGGCATGAACAACTGGCTAATGGCTACACCACTGAAGAAAATAACTTGTCTCAGCAGACCTTAACTGCCTAGGATGCTTCAGGAATGAGTGGACTGTTGGGAGCTCCTCCCTCACCCATGATGAAATAATGAAGGGCCCAACCTTATACAAGAATGCGTAGATGCTGTGTGTTCATAATTCTAATGGCTCTGCCACATCTACCATATGGTATTGCATGGCATCCCTCTTCATCAACCAGCCTTTACAGTCTCTCTGCCCCTCTTCTGTGCTAATACCTGGGCCTTTAACGGTGACAGATAACTGTCCATTTTAGAGCCAAACATTCCACTGTCCCTTCTCTCAAGAAATCAACCAGTTATGGGTCTCCCCATTAACTGGCATCACTAAACCCAGAAAAGACACTTCTCTGCCCATTGCTGATAACGACCCTTGTCTGTTAAATATCTGTGTCTCATTTTATTTCTTTATTTTTATTTACGATGCCATCTGAATCTTCTGAAGTTACGTTTAGTTTGCCAAATTATCTTACTGCATTATCTGCTTAGGGCCAGTTTTGTCTTTCTGCCTCATGCTCTTGAATTTTTCTCATGTGTCTGATGATTTATGTATTTATATTAAACAATGACCTGCATGTACGTTTTGTTCACTGTTGAGTAATTTCATCAGTTGTACAACAGATTTTTTTTCATGTTTGGAAAGCCTAGACATGTTGGTCAATGTGGGACACAAAAGTTCATACTTGAATTCATATTACAAAAACTACAGAATGAAAGCTGGAAGAAGACAACTTTACTTGAAGCATCAACACTTTTTTCTAGAAACCACACAGTTACTTTGAGGAAAAGCCCTTGGATTTTTTTCCTTAGAGATTAGAGACAACAAATGATTCACCTTCACTGACACTATTGTTTAATCATACTAGATCCAAGATTTAATTTGCTGTATCTATTGACTTGAAGTCTAGGCTCTATGGCACTTGATGTGGCAGAACAGTTAAGGTAATGATAATTAGTGGTAGACATTGACGATTGCAGCCATGAACCAGGTACCTGTTTGTGAAGTGTTATTGTAATAACACCACATACATTCTTTTAAATACTGCCAATGTTTTTCCCTACAGTCCTATAGCAGTAGAATTGAATACTTATGTTCAAGACTGTATAGTCTACAAGTCTAATTAATAGCTATAAATGCTTATAGTGTAAGCAGGAAAAATCCCCAGTCACTAAATTAATAGCTTAAATAGCGAGAAAAACTAAACCCAAACCAAAAAGAAGGTGCAATAAAGATTAGAGCAGAGATCAATGAAAGAGAGAACAGGAAAACAACAGAGAAAACCAATGAAATAGACAATCATTTTCTGAGGAGACTAATTAAAATCAACAAACTTTTAGCTAGATGAACTAGGAAGGAAACGGAGAAGACCAAAATCAGAAGTTACCATGGAGGCCTTGGTACCAAGCCTGTAGGTAAAATTACTATAAGAAGGGCTGGAGAGATGGTTCACCAATTAAGAGTGCTATTGCTCTTGCAGAGAACCTGAGTTTAGTTCTAAGCACACATCATGGGCAGGCTACAACCCTGTTGGGAGATTTTCTCGATCTAGTCTCAGTCCCACTGGACCAATTTCTCTCCACCCAATAGGGTCCCTGCAGCTGCTATGAAACAACCATTTTGGGACTTAATATTGCTTTATAATTGTTTTGCTACTGGCTTAGGATTTTTACAGGCTAGCTCTTTTTTAAAAATTATTAACCCATTTCTATTAATCTCTGTATATCCATGTGGCCTTCACTTACGAGTAATACCCAGTGATCCTGCCTCCCCAGTGGCTACATGGTGACTCTCTGACTCTGTCTGTTACCTTTCACTATCCCTGTTCAGAATCCCCCGCTCCCCCATTAAATCCTGTCTGTCTATTGGCCAAACATCTTTATTCATCAACCAATAAGAGAAATATATGTTCACAGCATACAGTAAATTCAGCTCCAGGGGATCGGATACTATTGTACAACTGATTAAATCACTCAATAGTGAACAAAACATAAAACATATTTCATTATAGAATATAAACATCAATGTCATCAGACATATGAGAAAAAAATCAAGAGAATGAGAGAAACACTAAACTGGCTCCCAAAGTTACAATGGTTAGGTTTAGTTTGACCCATCATATGTTGAATAACCACAGAAACATGCCCCTGAACATGTTCCTAATGTGTTTGAGAGGCTTTAACAGAGAAGGCAAGTTTCTTTTTGAATGTGAGTAGCACCATCCTATGCATTAAAGTCTCAGACTCAGTACAAAAGGGAAAGCAAGTCCTGTGACTTGGACTACAAGCCTGGCAACTTGAGCTTTAGTTCTGTAGCCCATGCAAAGATAAAGAAGAAGCTTGACTCTACAAAGTTGTCTTCTGGCTTCTACATGTGTGCTTAGCACACAGCATGCCCTCAGATACACATATCAAACACACACACACACACACACACACACTGTGATAATAAATGAATTTTTTAATGGACAAAGTAAGCTGAGCACCAGCCATCATCACCTCTTACTTCTTGGTTGATGATTCAATGTAACCAGCAGCCTTGAGCTCCTGATTCAACCTTCATCACAACAGACTGCGCCATCAAACTGTGAGCCCAAACCTTCTTTCTTTAAGGTTTGTCACAGCAACAAGAAGAGCAAGCAAGATATGCCAACTGACTAAGCCAGTCATGAAAAGATACACATATGATCCCATCTATAAAAGTAGCTGATGGTACTCAAAGTCAACAGGACATATATTGCTGTGTTCTGTGTAGGATTTATGAAATAAGAATGGAGACAGATAACAGGTTAGGGGTTGTCATGAATTAGAAACGTGGAGGGCAGATGTGTAGACAGAGTGAAGTGTGCTAAATTGGGGGAAGATTGCAGCTGTTGTGCAGCTGAATTCCTTCCTGGAGGTAATGGTTCATTGATCCTATACCCATGACATAATTGCATGCAGCCATATACACAGCCATACCCGAGTCTTTATAGAAATAGTTCCTTGACAGGCTTTGAAATTTCTCACATACATTGTCTTCACATGGTGATTATTGGATGTATCATATCATTTCTGAACCTGTTAAGAGTAAAGAAAACAAGCTGATCTCCAATATAATTTTCTTGCTACTTTTTGCCTTTTGAATATATTTCATTTTTTAATTTTACATCACTTAACAAGCAGGCTTCCTGATGGCATTTTTTTACCTACTTCTGCCTTCTAGACCACATGTAGATTTCACTAAGTCATTTACTAGCTTAAATATAACTCATTAAATCTCAGCAATCAGTCCTTAGGAAGTAGCGAGCTGTTGCAACAAAGACATATTTCTAATCTTTCTCTCTTTCTATACTCATAGCTCCGTGTGCCTGGGATTCATACAAACAACCAACTTTATTCCTTGTTATCTGTTATGGAGACATTTCTGGCAGAACAATTGGATCTGAGGATTAACTGTGGGTTTCAGTTCTCCCTAACTGTCTCTTATGGCTGTTTGGACTGGTGCAGTCCTCACTGTCACATCCCTGAGATGTGACCTGAGTATACCATTCCTCCTGGTGTCAAAAGGACATGCTTAATTAGCACACACATGTCTCCAGAGACATTCTAAAATTGCTCCCTGCTTCACCCAACTTGGTTAGGCCAATGGGGGTAGAGATTCCTTCTCCCTTGCTCTTCTTCACATATTTCTTGGAACTTAAACTCCGTATTTTACAGAAATTAGAAACAACTAAACCCCACTGAGACTCATACCCAGTGCTGTAGTCCCTGGGACAAAGAGTAAAGACTCCCCTGTTTGGTTTGGGACTCATGAGAATGAGAAGTAAAGGTTGATATCACAATTGTGAAGAAAATTTAATCTGCCATTCTTATAAAATGAATTATACCAAGGGCCACCAACACCTGTGACAATGAAAAGACAATGCCAGGTCTTCTCTGATTTGAATTTTGGCCTTAAGCCTTTTTTAAAATGTGGATTTGCATGTATCTCTGTGCATGAACATGAGTGCAAGTTCCTAAAGAGACCAGAAGAGGACTTACGGGACCTGGGACTCCTGGAACTGGGTTTACAGGAGGTTTACCATCCTACACAAGTGCTGGGAGTTGAACTCTGATTCTCTTTAAGAGAAGCAAGTACTCTTGACTGCTCAGCCATCTCTCCATCATCAACTTTAAGTCTTTATAATGGTTTAAGTCCTATAGCCTACTTCTCCTTCTTGTAATATGTACTCATCAATATATCTCCTATTCTGATTTTGGATAACTGCATATTTCATCCTATAAAAATGTCCTTGTGTCTGTCCATATGCTGTTTATATAGGCAGAAATAATTAACTAGTGCTGGGATAAACTAGAGGTAGAAAACAGTTTTCATCATTTGGTAACCATCTAGGCAATTATATAATTTAATCACACAAACTAATCAAATGTCAGGCCATTTATAATGCAGACATCAAGCTAAGACCATAGGTCATCAGATGTAGATCTAATTAGATCTGCATACATAATCATGTTAGAGTTACATTAAAAAGAAAAGCAGCACCAGCCAGGGCAATTCTTTGTGCTTAATTACTTTTTTTAATGTTTCTGCGTTGATTTATTGGCACCATTAGGAGTTGCACAAATGTCTGTGAGTGTGCATGTCTGTGTGTGATTTTGCAGGGCTTATTATATGTCATGTCACAGTTTTCAAATGACTCTGTTTTAATGTTAGTGGGAGTTTGTTAAGGAAGTAATGAACATCATCAGCAAACAGAATATTTTAGCCCTGTGCTGAGCACTTTTGAAACCATATTTGAATTTCAATATATTATAGAGATTTAAGGTTGAAGCAAGAAAAATGTTTGTCAATAGATGAGTTAGTTAGTTTTATGTCAGCTTGGCACAATCTGAAGTCACCTGAAAAGAGAGACCCAATTAAAAAAATATCTATAAACAGGTCTGTAACACATTTTAATCAATAATTGATGTGGGATGGCCTAGCCCACTGTGGGCAAGTGGTCCTGAACGGTATGAAAAAAAGGGAGGCTGACCAAGTGGTGGAGAACAAACCAGTCCACAGTGTACCCCATTGCCTCCGCCTCACATCCTGCCAGGTTCCCTTGAGTTCCTGACTTCCCTCAGTGATGGAGTGTGAATTGTAAGATGAACTCAGCCCTTTCCTCCCCATGTTGCTTTTGGTCATGGTGTTTTATCACAGTAATAGAAACCCTCACTAAGATAAGAAATGATATTATGAAGGCTTTCTATTGTTTGGTTGGTTTTATGTTTTAAAGTAACTACAAGTTTCATGCTAGTGACAGACATTGTCTCAAGAAACAAAATGCTGGATGAAGTTGACCACTGGCCTCTATACACACAGACATACAGACAGACAGACTCTCTCTCATAAACACATAAAAATAATCACTTAAAGTGAATTTGATACACAACGGATTTTCATTCTTATATCCTTTAAAAGATATGATTAATAAGCATGCTATATTTTTATTTTTAAAACATAGAATTTAATTGAAGTTAGAGTTGTTGTTGCTGTTGCCAGTGTGTGTGTGTGTGTGTGTGTGTGTGTGTGTGAGAGAGAGAGAGAGAGAGAGAGAGAGAGAGAGACAGAGACAGAGACAGAGACACAGACAGAGACAGAGATAGACAGACAGAGAGAGAGAGAAAGAAAGAAAGAAAGAAAGAAAGAAAGAAAGAAAGAAAGAAAGAGAAAGAGAGAAGAACTTAGAGGACCACAGTTTTCAAGGATAGAGACTTCTTAAGGAGCTGGTCTGGTTCTGTAACAACAGGCCACACTGAGGTGGCTCCAAAGGACAAGGCTGGCACCTGTCTCTCAGGCTTCACACTACAACAGAGGGACCTCTCTCCATCACAAGAAATGGATCTGATTAGAAGGCATTATCCCATTAAACCAGAGATCAGGATATTATAAATATATTTAAAGGAACTTAGAAGCTATTTTTTTAAGCCTAGAAGGAAAGTAAGAGGTAAAGGATAGGTTTAGACACTAGCATTTAGTTTGAATCAGTTCGTTGTTTAGTCTGGGTTAGCTTGAGATGTCTCAGGTACTGCACACTGGACTCTGTCTTGCTATGTGGCTGAGACTGACCTTAAACATGTCACCCTCCTGCCTCTACATCCCTTCCTGAGTGCTAGGACTGCAAGTGCTCAGCATGAGACCTAGACTTGTGCTCTATTATTAAATATCATAGAAATACGGAACATGTCTTAAAGTTAGGTTTGT
The DNA here is from genome assembly GCF_003668045.3 of Cricetulus griseus. NCBI lineage: Eukaryota > Metazoa > Chordata > Mammalia > Rodentia > Cricetidae > Cricetulus > Cricetulus griseus. The sequence continues at coordinate 224,534,527 of NC_048597.1, read as the reverse complement.
AAATGTTGAACAGTCATAACCAGACTTCAAGAAAAACAATATAAAAGCAGCCAGGAAAACAAACAAACACAAACAAATTAAAAACTGTGAAAGTTGAAGACCAGTGAGTGGAGAATCCCAAGAAATATGAGAACATGTTTTAGGGAATATAGTACTTAAAACTAATTGATGCTTAAAATCATTGGTACATGCATGGCTGGATGGTCCTTTGTAATGGAGGAAGCAGAATTTGTAAATGTTGGACTCAAGTACTCATGAAAATTTAGTTTATAATAAATTGGATTTCTCAGTCACCAGAAAATAAACCATTTTGAAAACATTCACTGGATATCTTGAGAAAGAATAAAGCTATATATTTATTCAAAAAGTATGATAATTTTTGTGTTGCAGAATCCTTTTATGTAAATTAACTGAATTTCTGGAGTATAAAGCTAAGTGTGCAGATAAAATATAAGACAGACACAGAGTCAGGAAGTCTCTGGACAAAAATAGATTGTATTTATATTGTTAAGCATATGCAGGCACACTTTAATTTATGTGTAGAATTTGCAGTAACCACTTGCAGGGGTGCATTTGACTTCTTGGTTGTATGTTGCATTTGCTATTGCTGTCTTCATCAGGTCTTGATCCAGGTAGTAGTCTTCAGAGCAGAAGATGGAGACACAGTTGAGTGAGTGGTGCTGGTCTGCTGAGAAGGAAGTCTGGGTTCCATCCCAGCCCTGTATAAACCCAGTGTGCGGGCCCAGGCCTGGTATTTCAAGCTCATCTTCCACTAGGATGTGGGAGGCCAGCCTGGGCTACACTAGACCCTGCCTCCAAACCCAACACAAGACCTCTACAGGTCAGCTTTATTAGGTGGGATGAGCACTGGTTGCACAGCTGGATCAGTCGCTTGCTTCCGGGAATAGTTGGGCTCTAGATTTTGTGTTCAACATCTGTTGTGTTCTGAGTCTTTTTGTTTCCTTCCCTTGCTCCTGCCCAGTGACAGAAGGGACTTGTAGAATCTCTCTTTGTCTTCAGAAATGAAGCAAAGGCTCTTGTATTTCTCCTGAAAATGATTAGGGTAGTATTTTCAACAAAGGTCATTCTTTAAAGATTGTCAAGACAGGAAATTGGATGAAGGAAGAGCATGACTAATCCTAGCCTAAACACAGAGCAGCATCTTTATTGGAAAAGATACACATGGTCTTCTTGCATTTTTATGAAAAAAAGGCATCTGATATTTTATAGTCATTTGTAGCTTAAACCAAATAATGGACCCAGGGAAAACAGTATTTCATATAAAAATTAGTCAGGGTGAGGAGGTAGCTCAGAAAAGTGTTTGCTAACAGTGACAGGACCTGAGTCTGGTCCCCAGAACTCACATAAAAAGATAGTTGTCTATTTTAATCCCACAAGCAGGGAAGTAGAGACAAAAGGATGCCTGGAGTCCATTGGCCAGCCAGCTTAGTTTGTCAGCAAGTCACAGGTCCCAGAGAGAGTTGATTTTAAAACAGTAGATGGACAGCTCCTGAGAAAAGACTTCTGGGTTGGTCTCTGACATTCACATAAAGACACGCGCACACACACACACACACACACACACACACACACACACACACACACACACACACACACGTTATATGGTAAGTGATAATATTACCATATAACCGTTGTGTGTAAGTCAAGGCCCTGAGATTGGCATTTTCTCACCTTCCAGGTAACCGTGCCTCTCAGTGATTCACCATCATGTACCCCTCACCGATAGCCCCAGGTCATTGATTTTATTTTGTAATTTTCATCCTTACACTTTACATCCTTGGAGAGTAGCTCTCAAAGTTTGCTCTCATCTGCTCTCCTCTCCCTCTTTCTTTCTATTGTTCACCTGTGCTCACTCTGTATCATATATTTGGTGGCCAGTTGATACTTTTAATCACTTTTTCAATAAAGAATAGAAGACTGGCCATGTCTTCTAAAATGAACATTTGCCTTTTCAAAGTGGTTGGTAATAAATAATCTAGACTAAATGTTTCTGTAGAAAGTTGTGTGAGCCTCATTAACAAGTTGCCTATGGCTGAGTCATTGGAACTTGGTGACATTGATAGTTTATTAATGTGAGGAGCTAATTTTCTCTTTCAAAATAGGTCAGTTTCTTCTTAATATAATCAACCAGCACTGAAGTTCTACTAGGAGACAAATGAATTGTTGAAAAATGACTCCCCTTTTGCCTGGCATCATGACTCAGTGGGGTAAGAGCACTTACTTTGTAAGCTTAAGGGCCTGAAATCCATGCTCACACACACACACACACACACACACACACACACACACACACACACACACACCTGGCTGGGGCTGTGTTTACCTATAATCCTAGCTCTATTGTGGGTGGAGACAGCGAAGATTGCTGCCTGCTTGCCTAGCTCCAGGTTCATTGAGAGATCCTGTCCCAAGGGAATGAGGCAGGGTAATAAAGCAAGGCAAGGACACATGACATCCTCTGGCCTCAAAAGGTGTGCAAGGACTCATGTACCACCCTTACCACACATATATACACACTCATACTCAGGTACCATTCCTAACACACATACACACACTCATATTCATGTACCACTCCTAACACACATACACACACTCATACTCATATACCATTCCTAACACACATACACACACTCATACTCATGTACCACTCCTAACACACACATATACACACTCATACTCATATATAATATACCATTCCTAACACACATACACACACTCATACTTATGTACCACCCCTAACACACACACACACACATACACACACACACACACACACACACACACACACACACACACACACACACTGCATCTCAAAAACACTGTTTCTCCTCACTAACAAATGTCTGGCTTCTGCCATTATCTGAGTTCACCATCATCTGGATAATGATAGCATCATCACTAACACAGTCTCACACAATCATCCCATCTCAGATGGGAGTGGAGACGTGGGCACACTTTCCTGGTTCTCTTCATCTGTCCTCGCCTTCTTCCTTATTAAAAAATTACTCATGTGGAAAATTAAAAAGAATGCAAAACTCACTATAAAATCACAACTCTCCAGCACTCTGACGGTTTGCAATCTCCATAACTATTAACAATGCCTTCCCTGTAGACTGCTGCTCAGGCCCCACTAGCCCCTCTCCTTCCACTTGAGGAGACGGAGCAATCAAGAGGAAATGGCACTGGGAGAGCCTTGGACTGATCTTAATTTTCAGAAGATAGTTAGCATATCTTTTTGGAACTGTGGCAGACGACTCCCAATAGAAGATGCATTAATGAGGAGAATGAGTAAAGTAGACATTTGTAATTACACATTTTTTATCATGCACATGGCTCTCCTCTTTTTCTTTCTCTTTTCACTGGCCAACTAAACTCCACTGGCATTTAAGATGTCACCAAGTGATACTGAATGTTCTGCAGAGGTGGGCAGTAATCTCTGGTTGATGTGTGTTCTATGCACAACTGAAACACAAAGAAACCTTTAGAGCAGAAAGGGATCCTGACTTTGAGCCATTTGCCAGTCATGGCCAAAGGGACCTTCAATGCAGCCATAGAATTGATCCTCACTGCCTTATTTATGACTAATTCAGAGCAACTAAAGGGGTTTGTTGACCACTGTGGCGTTTTGTATTAATTGCCAGCTTGAGAGGATTTAGAATCACCATGGAAACAAACCTGTGAGCATGTTCCTAGAATGGGTTGAGGTGGAAAGACCCCACCCTACCCAAAACATGAGCAGTATGATTCCACAGGCTTCACACCCAGACTGAAGAAAAGGAGAGAATCGAGCTCGGAGCTTGTTTAAGTATTCTTGTCTCTCTGCTTCCTGGTTGTGGAAGAAACGCAAAGAGCTGCTTCCTGCTCCTGCTGCCATGGTGGGCTGTGTTCTAGAACTACGAGGCAAACAAGCCTTCAGAAGTTGCTTTGGTCACAGCAGCAAGACAGCTACATAATACAACCACAGTGGGAGGAATGAAATTTGGCTTATTTACTGAACGTTACATTCAGGTTCAGGTTTGTGATGGCCCTGTTCCTGCATGGGCAGATAAAGCAGACGTCAAAGCAATATTTGAATGGGGGAAATGTGTTTATGGGAAGGCCAAAGGACAGTGGATCCAGAGTGAGGTTGACAGGGCAAGGAGACTGGAGAGCAGGCTGGGCATTCAGCGCACGGGCTCCAGGGCCAGCCCCCAGTGTGGTCTTCATGTGAAGCAACATTCTCTTGATCTCTCCACATCTTGCATCCTCTGAAGATCTTGACCCTTTCACTTATTTTCAAGTTGAATACCTGGGTGAGTATGGGGGGGGCAGGCGGGAAGTAGCTGTGCCTAGGACAGAATGTGGTGTAGATTTGTGAATGTATAAAAGTAAAGGAAAAAATCTAATATGCTTGTCTTCTTGCCTTGAAGTCTCCTCTGTGCACCTTTTTAACTAGAAAAATCCAGCTACAAAATTCCCAACAGGTCTTGGATAATGTGAAGATAATGTTTTCTTATGGGGTGCATCCCTATTACCCCCTGAAACACACAGGAGACACACAGCAACTCAAACTGTTCACTTCAGATTCCGGCTTTTGACATGACTGTAGATGCTCATGTGTGCTTTTTGCTCAGCTCACCTGTTGGAGATGATTATGAAAGTCCAGTGCACATCTCAGGGAGCATTTCAGTGACGATGGTCAAGTGTCAGGCATTTCTGTGATGTCATTCCACTACCAAAGCCATATCCCCTGGGTTCTTCTTCGTTCTCACCCTTCAGTCTATTTAATGTGATTTGTTGTCTCAAGAATGTTATGTCAGGGAGTTACGTGATGTATGATGTTTTGTGATTGGTGCTTTTTATTCAATGTAATTATCTGGAGCTAGGTCCAAGGAAGTATCTATCAGTAATCAATAAATCATCTATCTATCTATCTATCTATCTATCTATCTATCTATCTATCTATGTATCTATCATCTGTCTATTATTTATTATCTCCATCTGTATCAATTAGGTATTATCTGTATTATTCATCTGCCTTCTATCTACTATCTGTAATTTCTCATTGATGTATCTTCCCTCTAATATATATATATATATATATATATATATATATATCATCTATCAATCATTTTATCTATTATATCTATTATCTATCTGTCTGATCTGTCTATCATCTCTCAATAGTTTGCTTCTTGTATTACTCAATGACATGGTTGTAGCCCTGATTAACCCTTGATCTACTGAAGAGAATCTAAATTCACTCCAGAGCATTCATCTAGAAGTTTCTGTGCACTTCCAAAGTCTTTTTGAGGTAAATGTCCAGGAGTGTATTTCCTGGGTTCTATGACAGATGCCTCCTCATTTTCTGTAAAAGAAACTGACAAGACATGTCCAGTGTGGCTGTTCCATTTAACATTCCCCACAGCACTTGTGATTGACAGAATTTCTCCCAACCTTCTCAGTTTTCATTTTAGCCATTGAATAGATGCATGAAGATATCTCATTGTGGCTCATTTCCCTAGTGGCGTTAAATATTTTTCATGTGTTTACCTGATATATGTTCTTTAGTGGAATGCCATATGTCCAAGAACAGGGGGTGGGTATATGAGGCTTGGGGACGTCTAAATATGGTCAAATACATTGTATGAGCACCTCAGAGAACCAATAAAAAATGACTGATAAAATTAGAAAAATCACTTTAAAATGTTGACCTGTATATGCAAGTCTGGCTGTGAGCTTGCTAAGAATTATGACCTATGAGATCAACTTTAGAGTTTCTGTGTATATTCTTCACTATGGTGGGGAAGTCCTGTTTTTTTTTTTTTTTTTCCTGAGACTTTTAGTCATGGATATGTGTTGAGTTTTACTGATTTGATGGTTTGTTTTTCCTTCTGGGAATGTGGATACGCTGACTCCATCAATGTTTAAATATTAAACAGACACAACTGACCTGGTTCTGCCCATCTTTTCTGCCTTGCCTGTCTGTATAAACACTTCCTCTTGCTGTGTCCAATCTCTGTTCTGAGTGTCTCAGATACGTTTTGTGAATATTTCCCCTGCATACATGTAGAAGTACCCTAGATAGCAGCCTATGTTTTTCCCCAGCCATCAAACACAAGACAGAAAATGCTTTTGATTCACTCTTATTTTTCCTGGTGACATTTTTCTTCATTCTTTCTTCCTTGCTGATATTCCCAGTCTCCTTCTCCTGTATGCTTTCTGTTTAGAGAACTCCATCAGGGATCTGTAAAGAGAATTCTGCAGTGGGCATTGACAAATTTTCTCATTGTGTTTCTCCCTCTGAGAGTATCTTGATTTCTTTTACATTCTTGAGGGATATTGCAATATCTATTGAGTTCAGAGCCTACAATTCTTTAAATACTTGGTAAATATTATACCAGTCCTTTTAGCCCTGAATGATTTCTGATAAGAAATTGATTTGTGTATTGTATTTCTCTCTGGTGTCTCTCAAGAATTTTTCTGTTCTCATTTCTTAAAATTTTAGCTGTCTTTGGCTATGTCTTGGCATGGGTTCTGTTGGGATCTTACAGTCTGGGCTTTGCTTAGCTTTCTTGAAGCTCTCAGATGCCACCTTAGCAATGATTCATCATAACTCAAGATAACCTGGCTAGGAGGGAAGTCTAAGTTGTCTGCCCCTACCTTTGGTGATGTGTAGAGTAGTGGGCCCAGAGACACTGTGCAATGTTTGGCATCCAGAGATATCTAAAGGTATTTGTCTTTTAGTGTATCCTGTGATGGTTAGTCTTGATTAGCAACTTGATTAGCTAATCCCAAGAATGTTGGGAAAGCACACCTCTTAGTGTGTTTGTGAGGGTGTTTCTACAGTTGACTAGACCATGTGGGTACCCACATAATAAATGGTTTAATCCACTGATAGACTCAAATTTTCAATCTTTTACTCAGAAGTTTTGGAACGTTGAATGTTGTATCTGGTTGGAGGAAGTATAGTACTAAGGGAGTGTTCTTGAGACCTGTGCCCAATCCTGGTCTCTTTCTGTTACTATACTTTCTGTGTCCCAGCTGTCATGGTGTGAGACTTCATACCTTCTTTTTCAGTAGCTGTGAACTTGAGCTATACTCAACATCAACAGAGTCAACCGTGGTGATGGACTGAAATCTCTGAATTTGTGAGCCAGGCTAAGTAATTTCTTCTTTAACTTCCATCTGTTGGTCTCATGATGATAAATCTAACTGTAGATGATCCTTATTCTGGTTTTTAGGAACATGAAGAAGGATCTTTGGGCAGAGAGCTTGCTTCACACGTTCACCATTATTTCTGACTTACTGCCCCCTCAGCCCTGTGTCTGGAATTCATGAAGTAGAACATAAACCCAGAAAACTCACCACACTGCCACACCTTAAGTCCTGAGTTCTCTACCCACTTTTCTCTTTCTTTCCATTTAGTCAGAGCTTTGTTTGCCAGACCTGTCCTTTGTATCTTCCCAGAAATCCATATTGCTCTTTAATTTTTTTTCACCATTTAGAATTTAACTCAGGAGGAATGTTGGCTTGTGTGTTCATTTTCCCCTTCCAAGTTCACTGTCACCTCTCTCCTTCCCTCTCTGCTCTTTTAAGTGTTTATAAACTGTATCAATATTTTTGTTGACTAGACTGGATTCTTATGGAGTCAGTCACTGAAAGTATTTCAATGTGGATTGACTCCTGTAGTTTAAATTAAAGAATGGCTTTGCAATATTGATAAGTTTCAATTAGCAGGCCACCCCCCTGTTGTTATTCAATACAGAAGAGCAATAGAGAAGCAATACTGGAATAATTTTGTGAAAAATATGAACACAGCTAGAGTCCTAACTATTGGCGGAGGCTGTATTAACTCTGTCATCACACTCAATGAACAAGCTTATGCTAAATAAACAAAACCTGTAATATTTGTGTCAGTGCTTTTAGATGATACCCTAAAGATTATTTTAAACATCTTGATAAGTCATAGAGTCATTTTTCATGTTATTGCATTTTACTTTCTCTTACTGAACAATTGAAGCATCTTAGAGTAGTGTATCTCACATTCTGGTTCCAAGGCCATTTCTTAGAGTGAGACTTGAAAACCTGTCTTTTTCACAGTGTCTTGTATCAATAGGCAATTCTTACATACATCGTTGTCAAGATGAGTAGAAATCTCTGGGCCTTGGAGCTTCATTGTTATTTTATTTTCACCATTTCTTGGCTTCTACTAGCATTGCCTCATTTCCTTATCTATAAAATAGAATGATACGGCAGTCAGCTTTAAATGTCACAACTAAGTATCACTTGGGGAGACAGTTGCAATGAGGGATTGTCTACATTGTGTTGGCCTCTGGGGTATTACTTTAGTTAACTGATATGGGAAGACCCAGCCCAATGTGGGCAGTGTTATTCCCTAGGCAGAGGGTCCTGAACATTATAGAGTAGAAAAACCAAGCTGAGCACAACCAAGCTAGCATTCATTTCTCTCCACTCTCTGTGGATATGACATGACTAGCTGTTTCACACCCCTGTCATCTTGACTTCCCTGAGCTAAATGGAATTCTGAGCTAAAATAAACCTTTCTGGTCTAAGTTGGTTTTGTTTATCACAGCAACAGAAATGAAGGAGAGATGGTATTAGGATATACTTCTGAAAATTTTTATGATATCCAATACCCATCAGCTATTGATAAATCTTAGCAGTGTCTTAACTTAAAATGTGCAATATAATGGTAATACCTCAAGTTTTAGGTAAGACCTGTCATTTGATTTTCTCCCTCTTTTATATTGTCAATTTGACTGTGTTTTCTTTGTTATGAAAATGCATAAATTCCTCACAGAGTTTAAGCCAGTTGCTGGGGTAGAAATCTGTTTGCAGCCATTAGTGTGTTCGTTTTATATTCTTATGGGTGGGATTTTTTGTTACACCAATCAGGCTTTGATGGGGACATAAATGTGTGGCCCTGCACCACATGGGTTGAGCTCTCTGTTTCACATGCACTTATTGTCATCCGAGTCACTTACTTTTGCACAATACAACTGTTTGGTGCACTTATCACCTGCATATCCCAGGGGTTAAATCAACTAGTGAACTTGAGTGTCACCCCAATGGTACACAGTGATGATGGGAGGTTGACATGCCAGCCTTGCTCCATGACTCCTTTCCCATCCACCTTGTTTCATAATGAAAGACAGGAAGTCACTTTGTCTGGAGTCAGTGTTTCAATTTCCCTTTTTATTTTAATTTTTTTCTATTTTACCACATGGCTGCTGTGTGAGCAAATGGATTTTAATGGAAATGAGACTAACTGAGTCATTTTCTAAGGGTATTTTCCCTCCCTGTGAATTTTGGGATCACATCATAGTGAAAAAATTGGCTATTGAGGGGCTGGAGAAATGGTGCAATGGTGATGAGCTCTGGCTGTTCTCACAGACAACTCAGGTTCAGTTTCCAGCACCCCACTATGGCTCACAGCCATCCTCAACTCAAGTTCCATGAGATCTGACATCCTCTTGTGGTGTTTCTGCAGGTTCCTGCACACAAATGCTGTGTATGCATAGATGCAGGCAAAACACACAAAAATGAAAACAAATAAATCTTAAAAGGAAATTAGTTGTTGAATTTGAAATGGGGGAAGGGAGAGAAAGTGACTGGGGAAGGAAGGGTGGCAGGGGATATGAAGAAGTCATGATTTATTAAATGGTAAGGTATTTGTGACTCTGCATATCAGTCATGTTTTCTATATGTTTGACTAATTGTAAGATGAGGGCATTTATACTTTTAGCCTTCAGTCTTTTTGTTTTTTTTTCCTTTTTGCATAATAACCAATGTTTACCTCCTTCTCTCTCAGTCACCTCTCTCCACTCCTTCTCTTCTGTTTCTCTTCAGAAAAGAACAGACCTCCCATGCATCTCAGCAAGCCATGGTATATCAAGTTGCGGGGAGACCAGGCACTTCCTCTTCTATTAAGGCTGGATGACGCAACTCAATAGCAGGAATAGGTGCCTAAAGCAGGCAACAGAGTCAGAGGCAGCCCCTGCTCTCACTGTTAGAAGTCCCATAAGAAGACTTATCTACACAACTGTAAGGACTGTATATGCAGAGGGCCTAAATCAGTCCCATGCAGGCTCCTTGGTTATTGTTCAGTCTCTGTGAGCCCCTACGAGCCCAAGTTAGTTGGTTCTATGGGTTTTCTTGCAGTATCCTTGACTCCATTGGCCCCTACAATGCTTCCTCCCCATCTTCAGTAGGATTCCCCATGCTCAACCTAATGTTTGGCCGTGCATCTCTCCATCAGTTTCCACCGGTTGCTGGATGAAGGCTCTCTGATGACAGTTGGACTAGGCAGTGATCTATGAGTATAGTAGAGTAACATTAGGAATCATTACATCAACCTTTTATTGCCAGTAGTGTTTGGTTTTATTCTAGGTTACTGGGAATCTCTCCTCAGGGGTCTGGCCCTCAGAGGTAGGCTTTCTCTCATGGTATGGGCTCCAGCTGTGCCAGTCACTGGCTGGTCACTCTCATAATTTCACTTTTAACCCAACACATCTTGTGGGCAGGACAAATTGTGAATTGAAGGTTTTGTGGCTAGGTTGGTGTCCCAGTCACTCCACTGGAAGTCTTGCTTGGCTACAGGAGATGGCAGGTCAGGCTCCATATCCCCCATTGTAGGAGTCTTTGATAGGGTCAGCCCCATCAATTGCTGGGAGTTTCCATTGCACTGGGTGAGACTTCAGTCTTAAAGATCTCTACCGGTGGTGGGAATGACCCAGATGTGTTGTATACACGAACTAACCTTTCCAGGAATAAACAAAAATTATTTTTACAAAGTCAATTGGAGTCTCAAAGGGGTTAAAGAGATGGCTCTGTGGTTAAGAGCATTTGCTGCTCTTGCAGAGGAACCAGTCTGGATACTTCAGTTCCAAGGGAGTCAGTGTCCTCCTCTGGCCCTGGAAGGCACCAGGCTTGCATGCTTAGGATGCACAAATATACATGCAAGCAAAATATACATATAAAAAGTAAAATAAATAAGCTGTTTTTAAATAAAAAATAATTTATAAAAGTTATACCATTGACTTTCCATTGTATGGTAAACAGATGATTAAGAGGGAGAAAACACTAAACCATTTTCACATTCTCCATCCCACTACACCCCACACCACCACACCCTACCCCCACTGTGTTTGTGTTCTTGGCAATCATCAAGCACTAAATCTAGTTTCAAATTTTATTAAAGTATCTGGATCCAAATTGGAAGGAAAAAACTCTGTCTGTGTTCCAGGGAGTAACAAGGCATTAACCATAAATACCTTGGTTTACAAAGACCGAATTGAGTTAGACAGTTCTGGTCACACTTTTCCGATTGAATCACCTGATTAGTGAATGAAGACAAAGAAATAGGTACAATATATTTGGCTCATTAGCTAGAACACACAGCTATGTCTGCCTACACATAAAGTCCAACCCAAGGAAAAGGAAGTGGAGGAATAAAACAACCAAGTCAGCTGTGGAAATTACTGGTGTGTTGCCTGAACAAACAAGAAGGAATGAGAGAAATGAGCAGACAGACTGGGATAGGACAGGCAGGAAGGGGTGTTGCTGTCACTGAGCATCTGCCCAGGCACCCACCCCCTTCCACTCTGCACTGAATACTCAAAGGCCGACAGGGGCATTTGTTACTCCCCTCTCTGTCCCATGTGGCCTTCTCAAGTCTGGATGCCTGTCCCCTGCCTCTGGGCTCCTATATTGTAGCAACTGAGTCAAGCCTTAGCTGGTTCTCTTGCAGGCTCATCGAGCTCTTGTCCCAGTGCTTGGTTTTTAATAGCTTCTCATGAGCTAAGAACTTTGGGTTGCCAGCTTTCCTCACTCCACAAACCCAAGGTCTTTCAGAGTGGGGATCCATGTGGCCATAGTCAGTTGACAGTTTCATGGTTTCAATACATTCTCTTGCAGCCCCTGTAGAGGGGCCCTGGCAAGGCTTTGTCCCCACCCCTGTAAGTCAGAGTGAGTTCAGTCTTCAGAGGTCCTGATCGTGTTTCTCTCTAGCCACTTCTGTTTTGGTTGGCTGGAATAATTTGAATACTGTTTCCTAATATTTTCTTTCTCTCAAAATTTTTCTAGCATGAAAAACATAAAAGAATTAATAATAGTACCAAAGAGCAGGAGCAAGTCATGTTTGGGAAGTTATGCTTTCCAAAATTCCATGGTCGTAAGTGTATGCATTTCCAAAGATAGTTTAGACTTGGCATTTTCTCATCTTAACAATGAGCTGCTGTTCTTTTGCTGTCTGCTCAAAGGGAGAGCCTTCTCTCTGGTGATGTGGTTAGTAAGTTCACAAGGAGAAATTGACAATTAAATGTTCACCTACTCTTCCTCTCTATAGCCCATCACCCTGCCTTTACATCTTACACGCTCTTCCAACCTTAAGACCCCAGTCTCTGTCTTTACTTCTGCCTTGGGACACTGTTTGGGGTGTTGGTATTGTTCTGTACAGTCAAGCTGTTTAATGAGACTGAGGCCCCGCCCACTCCAGGCTCCCTCACCATGGCAGTCACAGAGGTCTTCTGGTTTAGATACATGGACAGAAGAAAATTGTGGTGTTCATAAATGAAGTTTGAAGTGTTTAGGTTTTTGTATATTCTCAAGCAAATCCTTATGAGATCTTTCAGTTTTACAGATGGAAAGTCGGGAATCAGAACACAAGCTGCTAGCTCCCCACTGCAGCAAGGGTGGTGAGAGACAAAGGAAGATTGACAAAGAGAAGTGTTCAGTGCTCAGAGGGGACAGTGCTGTCAGCTGGTGACTCCAGCTTGATGGATCGATCTTGTATAGATATCATCTTACACTTTTAATGTTCACAGTTGTACACCCTGTAAATAGTACATTGATGTTATTTTTGAAAATAATGTACTTAGTGGAGCTTAGCTAAGTGCAGAGACATACACTCACTGTAATTATGCATTCTGATATCGTATCACCAAGTGGACACACCCAGATCAGGAACTAGAAGCTTCCTTGCCCTTCTGCCCACTTTCACAATTCATAAGTGATGCCAGAGGAAATCACTGGATATTTTTTTGTCTCTTCCTTTAAAAAGAGAGTAATCCATTTATTTTCTGGTGGGGCCACACATGACATGGAACTTTTGAATTTTCTTCCATCAAGTGGGTTCCAGGGATTGAACTCAGGTCATCAGGCTTGGCAACAATCACCTTTACCTGCTGAACCATCTCAGTGGCCCCCTTTTTTTTTTTTACCTCTTTGTGGTCTTCAGATAAGTTACATCATAAAGAATGTCCCTTTTATGTCTACCTTTTGTTCCTCATTTTTCTGTTGGCTTAATATGGATTTTTTTCCATTTTTATCACTTCTGATCAGTAGGATATTTAAATATATTACATTTTTTGTTTTTACTTTTAACTGACAAACTGCTGTTTTGACGATCCCACAGAGAGTGCTGGTGAATGTTAGTCTCCATTCTCTCTTTTTAAAAAGAAAAAAAAAAAACCTTTTTGTAAAAAGTTATGGATGGGCAATGGTGGCACACACCTTTAATGCCAACACTTGGGAGGCAGAGGCAGGCAGATCCCTGAATATTTTAGGGCAGGCTCTCTCTAAACCCAGAGCTCACTGGTGAGCTAGTCTGATTCCAGGGATTCTACTGTTTCTACCTGCCAAGCACTGGAGTTGTAGATGTGTACTGCCATACCTGGATTGTTTGTTTGTTTGTTTTTTGTTTTTTTGTTTTTTTTGGTCACATTGGTGCCAGGATCTGAACTCAGGTCCCCATGCTTGTGTGTCAAGCTCTTTACTGACTGATCCATCTTCCCAGGCCCCTGGTGACTCATAGGGTTTGGGAATTTGCGAGGCGTCATTACACTGAGAATCTTTTGAGCCTGCATCTGTAGTTTGGAATTGCAGAATCTATTCTCTTGTTTTCTGCCTCATAGCCCAGGGTGTGACAACGGGACCTCCTGGGTCTAGAGCCTGTGGTTTGGTCCCAGACAATGTATCCCTCAAACAGAATACATGCTCTTGCAACTTGGTCCTTTTCTGATCACTTCCCAATCTATTGTCCTGAGATACCTTCCATTTGTACTCTGTTAACCCTCTGCTTTGTGAACAAAGAGCAATCCATAAACATTTCTCTGAGGTAAGGTGTCATCTCTCATGCAGACTGCCAACTTCTCTTCTTTATATGCTTCACTGTGCTTCGAAAGTGTGTGTGTGTGTGTGTGTGTGTGTGTGTGTGTGTGTGTGTGTGTGTGTGTTATACGCATACTAGTTCATACATCCATGGGTGTGTATACGAACACTAGGGGACAATGTCAGGACTTCTTATCACTCTCCACCTAGTTTTCTGAGAAATATTTTTCCCAGGGATCCACCTGTCATTCCCCTGATCGCTGTGGTCAGGTGCATGCTGCCACTCAGGGCTAACCAACTCAAGCCCTGTACTTGCAAGGCACACACTTGCCCCACTGAGACACCCCATAGCCCCAAGTGATGCTTCATGTGCTTATGATATTCTTATTGCTTATGATATTCTTATCAAGACTTCCCTGCCCTTGGACTGCCTCTGCAGGCCTGCTCCAGTCTGGATCTGCCTATGGTGTGATGCAGGGGGGTTGCCACCATGGTTTGCTACCTTCAAGTTATTAATGCTCAACTCTTTATATTGTGACTAAAGGAAAAACAAAGATCCTTTCCTGCCCCAAATGAATCACAGAATTAGCGGTGGCGTATGCCCAGTAATTTAACACCAAGCAAAATCATTGCTTGTGCTATCTAAATTATAGCCCTGCTATGATGGGAAGCTTAATTTAAAAAAAAAATCAACTCTTCTGCTTAAAAATACTTAGACATGATACGAGATCAGATGGGGAAGGTATTGTGTTTCTCCCCAAGGAATATTTTAAAGTGTGATGAGAATGAAATGTTAAGGACATCGGATTAGCAGTCAGGTTTTGTTTGGTGTTTTCTACAGTGGTCTAAAGCAGTCCACAGAACACTTTGTGCCCCCCTCCCATCAGTGCTCTCCTGTGCTCCTCACCAAACTGTCATGTGCGGATGCTTTCAGACTTTCCTGTCAAATCCAAGCTATACAACCCAACAAATGAGAATCCAAAAGAGGACCTCGGAAGTGCATGGACACTGACTGGGGTGAGCTCTGTTACCACCTGGTGCCATACACTGTGAGTTCCCTTGGTGGAAAAAACACTGACAAGAAGCTTACACTACGACTAGGGAGATAGTGTAGAAGTGCTTGGCACGCAGGCATGAAGATGTGTGTTTGATCCCTAGGACCCAAATAAAAACAAGCCATCATGGCTGCATCTGTAGTCCCCATGCTGGGAAGGCAGAGACAGGAGGATCAATGGGCTCTGCTGACCACCCAGTGAATTTCACATTTAGTAAGCGGCCCTATCTTTTTTTTTTCTGGCATCGTGTATATTTTTTTCTTTTCTTTTTTTAAATTTAATTTTCAGAAAATTATAATTTCCCATGTCAATCCTTCTCCCTCTCCCCCTCTCCCCAATCCCCCACCAGCCGCCTCCCTCTTCTCCCCTCAGCTCCCCATAGAGGGTAGGGCCCTCCACGGGGGCTCCCCAAATTCCACAAAATCATCTGGGGCTAGGCCTAGGCCCTCCCCCATGTGTTCAGGCCTAGAGAGCATCCCTTCACATGGGATGGTCTCTCAAAGTCCCTTCTTACAACAGGGAAAAATACTGATACACTACCAGATACCCATAGAGCGCCGAGGCCTCCTCGTTGACATACACTTTCAGGGGTCTGGATCAGTCCCGTGATGGCCTCCCAGACAGCATACTGGGGACCATGTTCTCCCCCTTGTTCAGGGCAGCTGTTTCTGTGGGATTCACCAGCCTGGTCCTGACCCCCTTGGTCTTCATTTCTCTCTCTCTGCAACTAGGTTCCAGAGTTCAGTTCAGTGTATATCTGTGGGTGTCTGCCTCTGCTTCCATCAGCCACTGGATGAGGGCTCTAGGATGACATATAAAGTAGTCATCAGTCTCATTATAGGGGAAGGGCATTTAGGGTAGCCTCTCTGCCATTGCCTAGATTGTCAGTTCGTGTCATCCTTGTAGGTCTCTGGAAATCTCCCTAGTGCCAGATCTCTCCTCAAACCTATAATGGCTCCATCTGTTATGGTATCTCTCATCCTGCTCTCCTCTTTTCTTCCCCCAACTCAACCTTTCTGCTCCTCCATTTCCTCCTCTCCCCTCTTCTTCTCCTCCTCAAATTCTGCCAGATCCCTTCCCCAACCCTCATGCTCCCAATTAGCTCAGGAGGTCCTGGCCCTTCCCATTCCTGGGGTCCATGCATTTTTTCTGTTAGAGTCCTTCTTGTTTCCTAGTTTCTTTAGTGAAGAGGATTGTAGGCTGGTAATCCTTTGTTCTATGTCTAAAATTCATATATGAGGAGTACATACTATGTTTGTCTTTTTGTGATTGGGTTACCTCACTCAGGATGGTTTCTTCTAGTTCCATCCATTTGCCTGCGAATTTCAAGATTCTGTTGCTTTTTTCTGCTGAGTAGTACTCCATTGTGTAAATGTACCACATTTTCTCTATCCATTCTTCAGTTGAGAGGCATCTAGGTTGCTTCCAGGTTCTGGCTATTATGAACAACGCTGCTATGAACATGGTTGAACATATGTCCTTGTTGTATGAACGTGCATTATTTGGGTATATGCCTAAGACAGGAATTGCTGGATCTAGAGGTAGACTGATTCCCATTTTCCTGAGAAACCGCCATACTGATTTCCAGAGTGGTCTTACAAGTTTGCACTCCCACCAGCAATGGAGGAGTATTTCTTTTTCTCCACATTCTCTCCAGCATAGATTGTCATTGGTGTTTTTGATTTTAGCCATTCTGGCCGGTGTAAGATGGTATCTCAGAGTTGTTTTGAGTTGCATTTCTCTGATGGCTAAGGATTTTGAACACTTTCTTAAATGTCTTTCAGGCATTTTAGATTCTTCTGTTGAGAATTCTCTATTTAGTTCTGTGCCCCACTTTTTAATTTCATTGATTGGTGTTTTGGTGGCTAGCTTCTTGAGTTCCTTGTATATTTTGAAATCAGCCCTCTGTCAGATGTGGGGTTGGTGAAGATCTTTTCCCATTCTGTGGGCCGCTGTTTTGTCTTGTTGACTATGTCCTTTATCTTACAGAAGCTTCTCAGTTTCAGGAGGTCCCATTTATTAATTGTAGATCTCAATGTGTATGCCACTGGTGTTATGTTCAGGAAGCAGTCTTCTGTGCCAATTCCTTCAAGGATATCTCTCACTTTCTCTTCTAGAAGATTCAGTGTGGCTGGATTTATGTTGAGATCTTTGATCCATTTAGACTTAAGTTTTGTGCATGGTGACAGATATGAATCTATCTGCAGTCCTCTGCATGTCTGAATCCAGTTGTGCCAGCATCATTTGTTGAAGATGCTATCTTTTTTCCATTGTATAGATTTAGCATCTTTGTCGAAAATCAGGTGTTTATAGGTCTGTGGGTTAATATCAGGATTGTCAGTTTGATTCCATTGGTCTATCTGTCTATTTTTGTGCAAATACCTGAAAAGCTGTTTTCAGGACTACGGCTCTATAATAGAGCTTGATATCCACAAATCCAGCACTACAGAAAGTCCTAGAGGGAAAACTCCAACCCAATGAAGATAACTACACTCACAAAAACATAGGTAATAGATAATCCAATTTTACCAAAAAGGAAAAGAAACAGGAGGGTGAAATCCATACACAATGACACCACCAACATTAAACACAAAACAAACAAGAACCAACAGTCAATGGGCATTAATATGTCTCAATTTCAATGGTCTTAACCTGCCTATAAATAGATACAGGTTAACAGAATGGATATGAAGACAGAATCCATTCTTCTGCTCTATACAAGAAATACACCTCAACTTCAAAGACAGGTACATTACCTCAGAGTAAAGGGTTGGGAAAATATTTTCCAATCAAATGGACCCAAGAAACAAGCCGGTGTAGCAATCCTAATATCTACAAATTGGACTTTAAACTAAAATCAATCAAAAGAGATGAAGAAGGGCATTTCATAGTCATCATAGGGAAAGTCCATTAAGATGAAGTCTCAATCCTAAACATCTATACCCCAAATACGAAGGCACCCACATTTGTAAAAGAAACATTACTATTACAAATAGTGCTGCTATGAACATCGTTGAACTTATGTCCTTGTTGTATGAATTCTTTTGGGTATATGCCTAACAGTGGAATTTCTGGATCATTTTATTGAGGATTTGCCATACTGATTTCCACAGTGGCTGTACAAGTTGGCCCTCCCACCAGCAGTGGAGAAGTGTTCCCCTTTTTCCACATCCTCTCCAACATGAACTGTCATTGGTGTTTTTTATTTTGGCCATTCTGATAGGAGTAAGATGGTATCTCAGAGTTGTTTTGATTTGCATTTCCCTGATGGCTAAGGATGTTGAACACTTTCTTATGTGTCTTTCAGTCATTTTAGATTCCTCTATTGAGAATTGTTTATTTAGTTCTGTACCCCACTTTTTAATTGGGTTGTTTGGTGTTTGGGGGACTAGCTTCTTGAGTTCCTTGTATATTTTGGAGATCAGCCCTCTGTCAGATGTGGAGTTGGTGAATATCTTTTCCCAGTCTATCTGCTGTCGTTTTGTCTTGCTGACTGTCTCCTTTGCTTTACAGAAGCTTCTCAGTTTCAGGAGGTCCCATTTATCAATTGTTGACCTCAGTGTCTGTGCTACTGGTGTAATGTTCAGGAAGCGATCTCCTGTACCAATTAATTCAAGGGTATTTCCCACTTTGTCTTCTAATAGGTTCAGTGTAGCTGGATTTATGTTGAGATATTTGATCCATTTTGACTTAAGTTTTATGCAAGGTGATAGGCTTGGGTCTAACTGCAGTCTTCTACATGTCTGCAACCAGTTATGCCAGCACCATTCGTTGAAGATGTTCTCTTTGTTCCATTGTATAAATTTGGATTGTTTGTCAAAAATCAGGTGTTCATAGGTGTGTGGGTTAATATCAGGGTTTTCAATTCTATTCCATTGGTCTACCTGTCTATTTTTGTTCCAATACCAAGCTGTTTTCAGGACTATAGCTCTGTAATAGAGCCTGAAGTCAGGGATGGTGATGCCTCCAGAAGTTCCTCTATTGTATAGGGATGTTTTGGCTATCTTGGGTCTTTTGTTTCTCCATATAAAGTTGAGAATTGTTCTTTCAAGGTCTGTGAAGAATTGTGTTGGGATTTTGATGGGGATTGCATTGAATCTGTAGATTGCTTTTGGCAAGATTGCCGTTTTTACTATGTTGATCCTACTTATCCAAGAGCATGGGAGATCTTTCCATTTATTGGTATCTTCTTTAATTTCTTTCTTTAGAGACTCAAAGAAATACTCCCTGAGCCAAGACACACACATGGTGGTGGCCCTAGGCCCTAGCTCAAAGGATACAAAAGACTCTGATGACACCTATGGAAGGCCTCACCATCCAGGGGGAGCAGAAAAGATATGTGACAGATAAGGTTTTAGTTGAGGGGGGTAGAGGAGAACGGGAGAAGGGAACTGGTATTGTCATGTAAAACAATCCTGTTTCTAATTCAAATTAAAAAGTTGGAAAAATAAAACAAAAACAAAAAAGAAACATTACTAAAGCTCAAACCACACATAAAACCACACACAGTTATAGTAGGAGACTTCAACATCCCTCTTTCACCACTAGACAGGACCACCAGACAGAAATTTAACAAAGAAACAAAGGATCTAACAGAAGTTATTACCCAATTGGGATTAACAGACATCAATAAGAACATTCCATCCAAACACAAAAGACTATACCTTCTTCTCTGCGCCACAAGAGGCCCTATCTTAAAGCAGTGAGATGGAAGGTGACTTCTGGCCATACTCACTCACACACACATACACACATACACACATGCACACACACACACACACACACACACACACACACACACACACACACACACACATGCCTTAGCCAGGATAAAACCTTTAGTTGGCTACTTCTAAAATTATTGGTCACACACCTTTAAATGAAACTTAAGGGTTTTTTTTTTCTCTTCAAATTGAGAGCTTTTCATATAACTCCCATCTTTTGATCAGTCTACAATATGTGAAGGATATTTAAGTTTGTATTAGACATTTTAACCCGGATGGTATTCCTTTAGACACTGACCCATCATTTATTCCCAAGTGTGTCCTTTTCTATCATATATGGACTTAGATGCTGTGGCACTGTTCTGTCAAATTTGTGGCTCTGGAAATGAAATAAAATGAACCCTTACACTTTAAGTTTCTTCACATAAGGATGGGTGTTTGGGCTCTTGAAGGCACAGCATATGATCATGGGTGCCCATTGCCATCCACAGCAGAGGGCACTCATTACCAGGGTCCCTTCCCCTGATGGCAGCTCCTTCAACATTGATGAATATATACTAATATCTGGCCACAAAGACCATGCCACTGAGATACATTGCAGAGAGTTCTTATACCTTTGTTTCAAATACAAATCATTTTGACAGTAAATTTATATTAAAAAGCATCTCTCTGCCTGGGAAGGTGGTTCAGTGGTTATGAGCATTGACTGCTCAGACATAGGGCCTGAGTCCAGATACCCAACACCCCCACCAAAAAGGACAGGACACTACCACACATACACCTGTATCTGTAGCATTGTGGGGGTTAGAGATGAGGGGATTCATGTAAGTTACTAACAGCCATCTTCAGGTGCAGTGGAAGACAGCCTCTCAAGGGAATAAGGCAGAAAGTGGCAGAAAGGGACATTGGACACCCTCCTCTGATCACTACATATGTGTGCACAGACATGAACCCCTGTATAGTTATATACCACATAAGTACACTTGCAGATATATAGACACACCACACAAACCATCTTAAAATATAGCTTTTGATTTCTAGTTGAAAGAATTTCAGCACACAGAAATAATCCAAAATGAGTTAGACATGAGTGGAAGAAAGCAAAGAAGGCTGATAAATGCAGATTCCTGAAGAGTCCAAGGCCTGGACCACTGCATATCATATTCTGCATTGAGACGTCATGGGCCCTAGCCCCTTTTGTCTTCCTGGGCTCCCGAGGATCAATTAAAATCAGTAAAAGTTATATTTTAGTTTTCTGTTGTTAGAAAGACAAATACCAGGCTTGGGGATGGCTCCATGGTTAAAATCCTTATCAAGAAAGCACGAGAACCAGAGTTTATACCCAGGAATTCATGCAGGTGACAGGCAGGCATGGTGGCCTGCTTGTACTTCTAGCCTGGAAGGTGGGAGACAAGGGATTCCCCATAGCAAGCTAGCTCATCAGATTAGCCATGTGGGTGAGGTCTGGTGAGCTCTGGGTTTGATTAAGACACCTGCCTCATTGAATAAAATGGAAGTACAATATAGGATGGTTGCCAATGCCTTTGGGCCTCACTCAGTGTGTGCAAGTGTGTCACCCATTCATGCACAGAAACATGTAGATGCACCCCTGTGAAAATGGAAAAGGAAAGATAGGTAGATGTTGCTATTATCCACTGAAACATTTGATAACATACAAGTTCAGTTTCCTGCTTCTATTTAAAAACCTGGGAGCATTTTCACAGGTTCCTGAAGGTGTTATGAGTCCTTTGGCCTGCTCCTACTGCATAATTTTATCATCCCATAACAGTGGTCAACCAATTACTCTCAGCCATTAGCCACATTTAGATCAGATTACTGCATTTCGACCTCCTGTTAGAGGAGGAAGATAGTAGAATGTAGCCCAGAAAAGGATTCTGGTCTGGTTCTAAAGAGGTGGAGCAGAGCTACCATTAGGCATAGATGTTTTGGGACATCCGAAGAATAAAAAGTAGAGCAGGTGGAGGGTGATCACAAGAACTACCAACCAGACATCTGCATAAAGCTGGGCCTGTCACCATTCCCCTATGGGTGAGGGAGGGACCTATCACCATTCCCTTATGGTTGAGGGAGGGGCCCATGAGGCCACGCCCCTCCCAGCAGACTGTGGTCAGTTAATGCTTACTAGGGTAGGAGTGTCACTTCCTTTGGTGGTATAGTTATAGATACAGATAGGTTTCCTTTGCTCCCCTGAATAACTTCCCACCCACACTTGGAAAAGGAACTGACGAAACCTAGTCAGCCACACACACAAGGAAGACTGAAACTAGGAAGGGGCATGGTGGGAAGAGTACAAGGGAGAGAGATGTGGATGACTGAAGAGGAGGAGAAATGACTAAATTCATTATGGAAATGTAGGGAGTTGTAAAATGATCACACACACCAAAATCCTGGCGTGAATCACCTCTGGCATCATGCTCCAGTCCAGGTGTACCGGGATGACTCCAATCGCAGAAGTCCATAGAAGAAATCACTTTTATTTAAACCAAATCATATGAGATAAAAGGCTTGAGATAAAATTTCCCCTTTGCAGCATGTCACTGGAGGAAAATTACCCTGCATGCAATTTCCGCCCTGAAAGAAAATGACTGTTTTTGCCTCTCTGTTGTTTCCTTTCCCTGACTAGCTCTTCATTTAACCAAGTTCATACATTCTGCATGGGTGAATCTTGTAAAGCTTAATGATTCAGTGGGGCATGTGGGCATGGCACTCACTTCATTCGTGAAGAGTTAAAAGTCATGTCAAGCACTCTCATTTTCATGGTTGCTTAAGTCACAGCAAAGGTTAGAACTTGGCAGGGGCTGGGGGTGATGGAAGGTGATGGTGACGATGTTTTAATTAATCTTTTAAGTAGTTTTAGTAAGATGTCACTGAGGAACACTTGGTGAAATGGAAGCTAAATTCGTGGATAGGTAAATGTCATGGTCAAATACCATTGAAGATAGAAGTGTCATAGGATGAATATTTAATTTTTATTCTATATCCTATAATAAACTCCATTGTTGTGTGTGTGGGTGTTTACATATGTGTCTGTCTGTATGTATGCATAGTTGTGGCAGTCAGAGGACAGATCCAGCACTGCCTCCCCCATCCAACCTTGAGTCTCTCACTGGCTTGGAACTCATTAAGTAGGCTGGAATGGCTGGGCAAGAGATCTCAAAGGTTCACCTGCCTGACCCTCCCCATCACTGGGATTATAAAAGATCATCAATTTGCCTGGTGGTGTTGCTGGTGGTGGTGATGGTGGTGTTTGTGATGATGGTGGTGATGGTGTTTGTTTGTGATGGTGGTGGCGGTTGTGGTGGTGATGGCGGTGATGATGGTGATGGTGATGGTGACGATGATGTTGGTGGTGGTGGTGGTGTTTGTAGGACGTATGCATGTATGCATGTGTGTGTACTTATTCACACACAGGTTGAGGCCAGATCAGGCATTGCTTCGTACAGATAAAACACTCTTACCCACTGAGCCATTCCCCCCTGTAAGTTAGGCTTAATAAGGAGGCCTCCGGGGGCTGGAGAGATGGCTCAGAGGTTAAGAGCAATACCTGCTCTTCCAAAGGTCCTGAGTTCAATTCTCAGGAACCACATGGTGGTTCACAACCATCTGTAATGAGATCTGGTGCCTTCTTCTGGCCTGCAGGCACACATGCAGGCAGAATACTGTATACTTAATAAATAAATCTTTAAACAAATAAGGAGGCCTCTGTGAGCTGCACTCAGCTCCTAATGCTTACATGGCTGACTTAGCTATCGCCCAATCTCTAACTAATTCTCTTTGTCTTAACATAAAAACAACAGAGATTTTTTATTGGATAATTATCAAGACTAAGGCAATACTTTCCACAGATGTGTAAAGGAATACAGAGACAGAGTGGGTAACAAGTTTGTCTAGAAGAACCCTACCTTTGTGGTATCATTAGGTAAGGAGAATGCATTAGATCAAAGGGAGCCACTCTGATGTCACTGACACATGGACCACAAGTGGCTTGGCCAGCACTGACACAGCACCTGTCTTCTCTCCTACAATGTCATTTCCTTGCAATGTCAGCAAGCTGTATTTATGTGCCAATAAAGGATCTATGCATGGTCAGTGGGTCATCAAAGATGCTAAAACCTAAGGACTTGCCGTACTCAGAATAAGAATCAAGATTGAAATATTCCCATACTTCAAAAACAAAGCTTTGACTTAAACTGAAGTGAGATACCTTGGGTGGGCTAATGAGACCCAGAGAGAAGCCCACCCCCAGAGCAGTAAGAGAAAGAGACCAGAGCTCATCAGCCCACTGCTGGATGGAGTGACTTAAGTGGGAGCCATCCTTCAGGCAACACAACCAGCACAAAAGAAAAACTAGTCTTGTCTTGTAAACATTTTCTGTTTGAGTTGACCATGTTCACACTGTCTTCTCTCTCCAAGTTAAAATGAAGACACTGTCTTCATATTTTCCATTCTGGATAGATAAAATGGGTTGCTTTAGTTATTTATCAGTTGTGTATGTTAAATAGAGACTTGTTTTCTAAACAACCACTAAGAGAAATTCACACTGGTCTTATTTATGTCTGTGAGGTGGTTTGGAGGTATTACCAAGGATTCTGATTTCCCCTAATTTCACCAAAATTATGCATACTTCAGTATTAAATCATTACTTTTGACAAATATTGTAGTAGAAAGTGTTCTGAACACCAAATATTGAAGTTAATTTGAGATTTCTCAGAATTCCAAAGAAAAATACAACCCCTGATTAGCTGCTTTGAAAAACACAACTGCAATAATCTATAAAGCTTATCTTCTTAATTTCATGTACAAATAGAAAAAAATGCTATATCACTTTATATTTCATTGGACAGTCATATTATTTTGCTTTTTTCTTCCTTTCATTTTCTCTCTCTCCCTCCTCTCTCTCTCTCTCTCTCTCTCTCTCTCTCTCTCTCTCTTATTTTTGAAGCATCACTATGTAGCCTATACTGGTATTAAACCTACAGCAATCCTCCAGCTGCAGACTTTGGAGTGCAGGGATCACAGGTGTGACTCACCATACCTGTCTAGGTCACATTAGTCTTTAACTAAAGGAAGCCCTCATTTACCAGCACACTCTCCCTCCTTTTTCCTGGGTGTTTCTCCCAGGCAAAAAGACCCTGCCAGGTTGCCCCCTAGCTGGTCCTCTGAGCTGTGTGGTGAAAGCTTTGGCATCACTGAGTGTTCTTTGTCTGGTGGTGTTTTTTTTTTGGCAAGTTAGAAAAGAAATAGCAGTTTAACCATTCCCACAATTCCGAAATAACATGAAGCACATTTTTACAAAGTTGATTATGTTCATACCAGGATGTATTTATTTGAGGACTAGGTTAGAAAACGGGCTGGTGTGTGTGTGTGTGTGTGTGTGTGTGTGTGTTCATGTGTGTGCATGTGTGTCTGAGTGCCTGTGCTTGTGTGTGTGTGTGTGTGTGTGTGTGTGTGTGTGTGTGTGTATGCTTTCTTCAACTTAGAACTCTGCCTAGCTGACTGCCATCTTCATGCCAGTCTCCATGGCAACTTGTATAAGGATAAAGTAACAGAAATATGAGCATGCTGCCTGCCCGCAAACAAAGCTGCCATGGCCTTGCCACGGGCCTGACCAGACAGACTCTCAGAACACTCCACATTCCACAAGTTCCGAAGGCTCCTGCAGCTGACTTGGCTTAGAGGTGCAGCCTCTTGAGTCATGGCAGCCAGTCCAAGCGCGTCTCCTGAGCGGTACCCACACACTGGAGCACAGGTGCCCCTGGTATCCCTATTGCCCCTTTCCTTGCTGTCCACTTACATAATTGCAGGTTTTTATACCTAACGCATATTTTCCAGTGGAGCTTTGCTTGATAGAGCAAGTTGAAAAAATTAGTTGTAATGTGATTTAAATTCCTTGAAAATTCTCGTATAAAATGTTGACAAATGAGATTTCAGTGTTTTCTTCCACTCTTCTTTCATGAAAAGAATGTGTTTGTTTCTTAACGAGCTGCTGTAGAGTCATGCAGGCTTCCTAAAAGCTTAATACAATCACTCATTTAAATACATCTGTATAGATACACAGTAAAAACATGTTAATAGTTTCCTGGCAAGGCTTGGATAGGGCTCAGTGGTGGGGTGCTTCTCTAGCAAGTGAGACACTGGCAGCTTGGTCCCCAGCACGGCATGAATAAACCAACCAATAGCAACATTTGATAAAACCTAGACCCAAATACTGACTGTCAGCACTGGGGCCGTGATATTGGTCCCTAGTGGGATCAGTCTAGGATGCCCTATGCAACAGCTCCCATCACAGGGTTTGTTGTCCCCAGATGTCAGCAGAATGTCCAAATCGAGAAAATACGGAAGATGCACTTACATAGCGTTGGTGTGCTGAGCCTGTGTATATGTGCCATTTTTCAAATTCAGATGATAATGTGTAAAGCTCAAGCAGGAATAAGTTATACCAAGGTTCTTTCTATCTAAATTGTGTTTGCTTTATCCATTCAGCCTGAGCTTCAGAGCACGGACAGTAATTGTTGTTCTTGGTTTTACATCTCAAATTTACCTATGCTTAGTATTTGTAGAAGTGCAATTTCCTAAAGATTTTATTTTTTATTTTTTTGTTTTTAGTTATGTCTCTGTGTGGGTATGATTACATGCATGCCAGTGCCTACCTACACTGGCCAGAGGCATCAGATATCTATGGACTGGAGTAGCAGGCAGTTTCCAGTGCTCTTAACCACCGAGCCATCTCTCCAGCCCCAGTCCCAAAACTGGAGTTGTTAAAACTGTAAAAATTACATGATAATGCCAGACATCTGCTAGTAAATAAAAGATCTGAGCAGTGAAACCTACAGTTTCTTTTTCTGTGCTGTTGCCTGTAAACAACAATGTATTTTTGTGTTAACATTAATTTCCCCATTAAGACTTAGTGAAATGTTTGTTAAGTATTGCTTGATAGAGGAAATACAGTCAATGCTTGCTGAGGGTTATGCATGCAAGCTGCAGCATCTAGACTATCCATTTAATCACTAAAGTTTTTTTTTACTGCCTAACATATCCATAGTTCCCACCCTGTATTATTCAGAAAGGTTTTCTTGTATTAGTTTTAGTAAGCAATTATGGAAATTTCATTTTTCAATTGGGAAAATTCAAAGTTTATGTCAGAGACAAACTAAGGAAGATTTTTTCTCTCTCCCTTCTTCCCACCCTCCACTTTCCCTGCCTTCCTCATTCCTTCCTTTCCTTTCTCTTTAAATAAGGAAATGGAGCTAGAGAGATTGCTTAGTGGTTAAGAGTACTGGTTGCTCTTCCAGAGGACCCAGGTTTAATTCCCAGCACTGACATGTGGTTCATGACCACCTACATCTCCAGTTCCAGGGGATATAATGCTGCTTCTGACCTTCGCAGGCATCAAGAACATACATGGTGCACATCCACAGAGGCAAAACACTCATACACTTAAAGTAGAAAACCAGAGTCCATTCAGAGATGGCTTTATGACTCTCTTGGCAACCACAGTAGTTGGAGAAAGTTTCTTATAAAATATGGAAACAGAGAATGAGCTTTGGGGAGGTTTTTAATCATTCAAGAGTGGAGCATGGTGCATGCCTGAGATCATTGCAAGTCTTAGGACAAGTGTGGTCATCTACACAGTCTTAGGACAAGCATGGCCGTCCACACAGTGAGCTCTAAGTCATCATTGCCACATAGCAAGACTGTCTCAGAAACAAACAAAACATCACCACCAAAGCACAAAGCACTCTCCAGAAGTTCACTAAGGCCACAGCACCCAAACATATCTGCTCAATAGTTTGGGCATTAGAGAATTCATTGGTGAGTCTAGAGGTGATGGCTTTAACCTAGTTAGTGAGGTCACTTGAGTGTACATGACAGGGTCACATAGTGTTCTGTGATAAATTAGTAGCATGAAAAATATTAATAATGAAAATACCACTACAGATAATTTAAGACACACATTTAACTAATGTTTTAATTCCCTGAAGTATCTACTGATTCAGGCCAGGATGGACTCGTTGGGATGTGTGTAAAGAGGCCACTTCTGTATTTGGCTGCAGTCAGTTTGCTTTGCCTGTGGTTTGAGTCTTTTGTGGTTTTGTAGTTTTTCTTTGTTTCTGGGACAGATTCTTGCTGTGTGGCCCTGGCTGGCCTGCTTCCCTCTCCCAAGTAGTGGGATTACAGAGACAATGTGGTTCTTATATATCCTAAAGGCCTGGATGCTAAGGGGTCAGTTACCAGTCTGTGGGGCTATTGGGTAGTGATGGAACCTTTGGGAGGTAGAGACTGGTAAAGGGGATTAACGCAGCGCTCTTGAAGGGAATACTGGCAGCTCAGGCCCCTTCTCTCCTCTCTCTGCTTGCTTCTGATTGCCATGAAGGGGATGCTTGGTATCGATGTATGCTTACCACCTCATAGGCTCCAGAACAATAGAACCCTCCTACCATAGACCAAAACTGTGAGCCAACACCCGCCATTTACTCTTAGATGTTGGTTGTCTCAGTATTTCCTCATAGTGATGAGATGCTGGCTAACCGGTATTCCTATTGTTGTGGTAATATATGAGTTTGGTACAACATACAAAGTCTTTGTTTGGAGTTAAGACAATTTTTGAGCACCAAGTATATCAGTCAAAATGTGACACATGCCGGGCAGTGGTGGCGCATGCCTTTAATCCCAGCACTCGGGAGGCAGAGGCA
This sequence comes from Cricetulus griseus, assembly GCF_003668045.3. Classification (NCBI taxonomy): domain Eukaryota; kingdom Metazoa; phylum Chordata; class Mammalia; order Rodentia; family Cricetidae; genus Cricetulus; species Cricetulus griseus. The sequence continues at coordinate 224,505,901 of NC_048597.1, read as the reverse complement.
GGAGGATCTCTGTGAGTTCGAGACCAGCCTGGTCTACAAGAGCTAGTTCCAGGACAGCCTCCAAAGCCACAGAGAAACCCTGTCTCAAAAAAAAAAAAATGTGACACATGATGTGGCAACCAGTCACTCCCAAATCTTAGAGGCTCACATCAGCAAAGGCTTTATTTCTAAATGCATGTCTCTCACAGTCAGGCAGAGTTCTTGTCCTGTTTGTCCCTCCAGAACCTAGGCTGTATCAATATTAATAACACTGTATTAACATCAGTGATCCCAGTCCACTGAGACAAGAGGACACTGCCCACTATTATATCAAGCAATTAACTCAGAGGTCCTATGTCTCACTTGTATGGTCAGGTACAGTCCCTTAACACGTTTGTACCTCAAGAGAAAGGTGATGTAAATCTAACAAGTATCTAAGATAATGACAACCAAACTAGGAAAATTCTGGTTTCAATACAAGGCACATGGCTTTGTTTTTAATACCACTGTAGGTTTTGTCTTTAGCACAGGAATTGAAATTCGCTTACAGGAGCAAAAAGAATGCTCCCTGTGACTTCATATAGGCTCCCAGTCTGCCTACTTAGCTGTCTTATGATCACATCTACATTGTTTAATCATTTTTAAATGAAACAATATTGCTCACCTCATGTATTGTAATGAAGATAATATTGGGTGACTTTCATTAAAGCGCTTCACGTATTACTTGCTAGGGACAGATGTGAATGTATTTATTATTAGGCTATTATAGTGTCAGCTCAGTTGAAAAAAAAATCTTGTTTTGGTTTGGAAAGGTCTAAATAATTTTGGAATTAATTTAGGTGAAAACCAGCTGTTGAACCAAGCAGATCTTTAAACATCTTCAGAGCCTACCTAATACATTTTGAATTATTCTTTATTAATTCAGGATGGATGTGAAGGTATGAATTACCTAGTTTTCCTCTGAGTGAAAATACTTCTGGTCCTTCGTACATGTCCCTGTTAATGCATTTCATGGTGCCACGGGGGTCTTTATTATTCTAGATTACTCTATAATATTGTTTCTGGGAATTTAAAATTGTGATACAGTGAGCCTTATTTCAAATCTTGTTAAGTTTTAGCTGACTGGGATAATTGTGTGCTTGTGATGTATTTTTCTGTTTCAGGGTGTATTGTATAGGTTAATTCCTTCAATGAGATTATTTAATAGACATAAACCAAACCTGATCAATATGTCAGAAGGCTGTTTGTGCAAACAGCAAATGCTATTGGTGCTGAGATAATTTCGCCTTTATTTACAACCAGGGGAAAGCCCTCCTGCTGGTTGAACAGTGTCAGCAACTCAGGCCCAGAGCAGGGCATGTCACTCAGCCTCCTTCTCCCCCTGCTGTGTAGTGAATAGCTTGATTATGTCAGTGATTCAGAATTTCATTTCCCTGCTCTTTTTCTTTTTTCTGGCCTCTGGACCCACACCATTGCTTGGAGGAATTTAGAAACTGGTGTGTTGCAGGTTCTTGGGCTTAATTTCAAACTGGATAACTGGATAGTCATCACCATTGTTTTTGTTAGTGACATGAAGTAGACCAGTGTAAATTTACCACCGTTTCCCTATCGCTGTAACCCTGCTCTCTGCCGGCCTGGTGGCTCTTCCCTAAGATGTGCAGGCTCTTTCTGCCTTTTAAAATCTGGACTGGCTGAGAGGTTTGCTTGGCTTAGAAGGGGTGGCATATCGGTTCAGATCTGGGCCTCCGGAGGCTTTGCTCTTGTTCCCTCTCCTGGAACTGTCATACACATATAAGTTAGTCCAGTCTTTGCAGGAAGAGATGCCCCATGGGAAAGAGCCAGGTGGTCTCAGCCAAGGCTATAACCACACATGCAGGACCACAGGCCTAAGGTAACTGCACATCTAGGTCCGGACACATCGCTGGGTACTCAGATTTAACAAGAACTGGCACTTGTTAGTTTTTAGATCTCCAGGCTTGGAAATGTTCGTGGGCAGCATAGGCAAGCCAAGGGCAGAATGGTATTTATTTTCCCAGAGATTCCTCAGCTGAAACCTAAATCTCAAAAGATCTTCTACCAAAAGAAATGCATTCTTGGACTTGGGGATGTGGATGGATGGGTAGAGTACTTGCCAGGCAAGCATTAAGGTCTGAGTTCAAACCCTCAGAACTCATGTAAAACCCAAATACCACAGGGGAGCCCCAGCCTGTAATTCCAGGTCTACAGTGAGATGGGAGGCAGAGATAGGAGGATCCCTGGAAACTCTCAGGCCAGCTAGCATGGTGCACACACACAGCAGGGGACAGTGAAAGACACTGTCTTAGAAGTGAGGACAGACATCTGAGGTTGTCCTTTGATCCCAGGTGCATGCCATAGCAAGAGCATATGCTCACTTACACACAAGAATGCAAGCAAACATACACCCCACACACTCACATGCACACACATCACACACATGCATGCACACACACGTGTACACACACACATGTTCTCTCATTTCTCTGATGTTTAAGTTGAGGCAGTCTGTCTTTAAAGCTTGAGGAAGGTGGATGAACAGGTCTGGGCTTCTGCCTCAACCACTCAAAACCCAGTCATGTTTCTAAGTTCAGGGTGATACATGGAAGAGCCTAACAAAATCTTTCCAGACTTCTAAGGTCATTTGTTCCCACCTTGGCATTGATTTGGCTTAATCTTCACTCATGGCTAATATTTCTGTTGTTGTTAGAATTGTTCAAGTTCTTTTTAGCGGTAGCCGCAGTTACTGAGCCTCTGGTCTGAGTGACATGAAATGTCATGACCTGATTGTATCTGTTAGAATTGAAAATTCCCCTTTTGTATAATTTGCTTACTGTCCATTACTCTCTTGTGTCCCTAGTTCTTGCTTGGTAAAATCTCCTAAACAGAAGCCAGATCTGCCCTGCACACCCCAACTCCTGCCCATATGAAAACAGTGTTTTGCTGGACCTTCAGTTAGCAACAATTTTAAATACTTTGTCACCATGTGCATGTTAAATGTATGAACATACCCTCTGCTCTACTTGTGCGAACTTTATTTTATCAGAAGTTGATATTTGAGATTAAGAAAGAGGCCTGTGGGAAGAGTAGGGAATTCTGGTCTACATATTGCTCTTCATAATTGAAAAGATTATTTGCTGACATCCGGGGACTGTTTCTTTTCTGGCTCTAGGGCATAAGAGTGAGAGCAAGTGCAAGTCTTCAGCACAGTGTTCTGTTTTCTCCCTTTCACAATCTGCCAAGCACCCTGTTTGCTTTCCGAAAATTGGTTTTTCACGGTGAGGAACACCATGAAAGCAACTCCAGAAATGTTCTGAACTATTTTCTCCACGCAACATTTGGTCAGTGTAGAGCCCAGCTGTTGACAGATGTGAGTTACAAGGGGGAGGCTCTCCTGTGATGTTTACTTGTCTCTGCCTCCACTAACTCTGTGATCCAGCGACAGGGAGAAGCTATGACTCTACTTTTCTATGAAAAACAATAAAATCTTAGCTGCCGCACCTGGAAGCTGACTGCACGCTTTCCCACACACCGTTTCTCCCTTTTGGACTTCATTTTCACCTGCCACCAATCTGCCTCCTCACTGCCTGTGCTGAAGTCCATCTGGAGTTCCTTTGTGTCTACTGTGTGGGTTTTCCCCTCCCACCAAATCAATCCAAGTTATCGTCATCAGAAACCTTCCCAGTCACCAGCTGCCACCTTCCTGCATATTTGAGATGTGTACTGAATTCCTAAGTCCCTGAAGATGGGTCGTGCTACTTGGTGGCTTTGTGCTGTGGACTGTTGGATTAGCCACCTCGGTTGATTTGATTTGGGGTGTCTGATTTTTGAACCTATGCACAGGTATGATTTGTAGAGTGCACCACGGTTGACTTTAAGTAAGATCTGGATGTCAAACAGGGGATGGTGTGTCTCAGTGGTGAAGGACTTGGGACTTTAAGGCCAGTTGACTGCTGTCAGTTATGACTTTGCCATTTATTGTTTTTTGCATTCTTGGGCAGTTACCTTCATTCTTCAAAGCTCAGTGTCTCCTTTATAAATAGGGGTCTAGTTAGAATTTTCTGGAGGTGTTTCTTGAGAGGACTCACTGAGGGTCACTCTAACAGTGAGCATTTACTTTCAGAGAACTCCATCTTTTTTAAATCAGATAAATACGCCCAGCAAATGTCAAGGTTAAGTACCTTCACAATAAGAATATGGTTTATTTGTTGTGAGCAGATTCAGGACCTTGAGGTACCTGGTTATAATGCCTCTACAATAAGGAAAGAGAGGAGCAGGCTGGTGCTCAACTTTCTCTCTCTCTCTCTTTTTATGCACATGAGGACTCAGTCCATGAAATAGTACCACCTATATTGGGGGTAAATGCTGTTTATTTAAAATATTGTGGGCTGATGATGGTTGCTCTGTAACCATTGTCCTCTCCAAACATGGCATTGTGGCAGTTTAATCTAAGTATGGTGGTGTCCTGACAGTTCTCGGCCTGAAATGAGTTCCTGGATTCACATCTGTAGGAAAGGGTCATAGTCTAGCTTTCTTCACGAACATTGTTCCTTCCCTGTCTTCCAGTGACCACTCTAGGCTTTCCAGGGCTAAATGCTGGCACTCTGTCTAAAAGCTTCCACTCGGAAAAACCAAGCTGAAGTGCCCCTCTGAATGTTGCCTGGGGGTCTTTGTGGAATTGCCTTCTCCAAAGTCTTCCACTTTCTCCCTTAACACAGCCACAGACCCAATGACTGTCACTTTTAGTTAGTTGCTGAGTTTTCTTCTAGACCTTCCATTATTTACTTTTCTCTTTGTTCTAAGCAAGCAACTCGCAAAAGGAGCTGAAGGAAGGATGGAAGGAAGGGATGAAGGAAGGGAGGGAGGGAGGGAGGGAGGGAGGGAGGGAGAGGGAGGAGGGAGGGAGGGAGGGAGGATTTGTTTTAACTCACAATGGTTAAGTACAGTCCACCATGGAGAAGTTGTGGCATTTAGAATGGGGGGTGGAGGGCACCTGGACACACTAATTTTATAGTCGGGAAGCAGGAAGAAATGCATGGGAGAATTGGTCTTGCTTTCTCCTTTCATGAGAGACCCCAGCCTGTAGAGTGGTGCCATCTCCATTTAGGATGGGTCTTCCCACCTCAGACAACCCCCACCCCCACAGACATGCCCAGAGGCTTATCTCCTAGGAGATTCTAGATCCTTTCAGATTGACAATTGATATTAGCAACAATGGGCCTGTATTTTCAGTACCTGGCTATTTTCCCCTTACCTCATTCATCGTCTGTCATCAGCTGACGACAGTAACCTCCTGGTGAAATCTACTCATGCCCCAGCACCTTCTTACCTTCTGGCTTCGGGTGCCAACAACAAAGGAAGCTGGCAGGTGACAGAAAACTTATTGGCCCTTTTCACCAACATCGTACTTGCACATTTAAGGGGATCAAGTAAAGACAGGCAAGAAGATGCTCTGCGTGTCTCTTATGTGTTAGTTAATGTCACATTACCACCATAAAACCTGACTGTGGTGATATCTTGCTTGTACAAATAAAGCTTGCCACTAGCTAACCATAGAGACCTGGAGGTCTGTACAGACAGACAGGAAGTGAGATGGCTGGGTGGAGAGAAGATATGAGTGGGAAGAAACAGGAGCTTTCTTTTCCACTGGGAAGCTAATGAGGTGAAGGTGGCTTTGGCTTGCTTCTTCTCTCTGATGTCTCAGCATTTTCCTCTATATCTGACTCCAGGATTTTACTATTTAGACCAATTAAGAACTCCATTTACACCTGACAGGGACAGTCAAAGAGAAGGGTTTGTGCTGCTCATGGTTTCATCCATCATGGTGGGAGGGTATGTGTGTGTGTGTGGGGGGGCAGAACACACACATGTTAATACCATGGTTTCCAGAAACAGAAAAATAAATTACAAGAAGGGGCCAGTGCAAAATAGTCTCTTCAGAGATCCACCCTCTGTGACCTGCTTCCTCTAGCCAGGACCCATATTCCAAACTTAATCATCTCACATTAATTAATTCAATTTTTAAATGTAAGTATTTATTTATTCATTGAGAATTTCATCCACGTATGCAATATATTATGGTTGTACCCACCCTGATTTCTTTCCTCCAACTCTTCCGGATACTCTCCTAACACATCACCCTTCTGGATTCATGCCTTCTTCTCTTATTTTAATAACCCACCAGGTCCAATTAGTGTTGCCCATATACGCATGGGTATGGGCCTGTCCATTGGAGCCTACTTGAAGCCACACCTCCAAGAAGAATGGCTTGCCCTGTCCTGGCAGCTGTCAACAGCATGCAGCTCCTCATTTAGGGCTGAGCCTCACGGACTCCTCCCTCATCCATGATCAGTCACATTTGAATCCTTCATGGATTAAACCATTGAATGGTATAGAGCCCTTGTGATGTCTGTCTTTGCAAAGGTTCTGACAGATGTAAGCATAGATCCCTACTGATCTCCTAGATAGATCTTTATCCATTCGAATTGGCAAGCCATCACAAAGCCTTTGTTAACTCAAGGTGATAAGAGGAAGAAAGCTTATTTTATACATTTGTTTGCTCTTACATGTAACCATCCACAAATAAATTAATATGTATTTGAGGAAGAGAGGGAAACATTAGTTAATTATGTACTAGGCAGACAAAAACTAGCTATGTATATGGATTTTTCATAATCTGTAATAAATTCAATTAGGAAGTTAAAGAAATAATTAAATGTGTAAGATTTTCTTCATTATCCACATTTATCATAAGCAGTGCCCTGTGAAGAGCCATCTTTCTTTTGAGGGTGAAGAAGCATTTTCTGTTCCCTAGAATAACTGAGCCTGATGGAGGCGGCACGGGCTTGTGGAGGGTGACTGTCTCATGGGGGTTGAGCACAGGATGGCTCACATTGGCTAGGGGAGTCACACAAAACCCAAGCAACATTTGTGCTTTCCTTACTTCATCAAAACTTGAAATGCAGAGCAGGAGGAATGTTCTGTCCCTGAGCTCCAGAGCAAATGGAAGTGGCCGCGTCCCTCCTGGGTGATGTCGCCTCCAAATAGTAGGTCAGAGAGTTTCCCTGTGTCTTTGAGTCATGTCCAATACCAAGCATTTTGAAAATTTGTTTTTATGCCACTGTGTTGAGACCTTATTTCCAGATAAGCTTTTCTAAGTTTTCCTTAGATTCACTTACCAATAGCTCTGTTTCCAGATAGGATTTTTTTCACATTTTATCGCATGTTTGTATGTGTGTTTTGTAGCATGCATGTGGAGGTCAGGTGACTTTATGAGTCAATTCTCTCCTTCCACCATATGGGTCCTAGGACTGAACTTGGGTTTTCAGGGTTGGTAGAAGGTGCCTTCATCCTCACTTGCCCAGCTTTTGGTGGAATTATTCCTTTGTTTATTTTGATGCAGGGTCTAACTGTATAGCCCAGGCTCACCTCAAACTCATGACTCTTCTGCCTAAGCCTCCTAAGTTGTAGAATTTGCAGACATAAGCTGCTCCCATCCCTGGTTCTAAGTAGCATTTTGTTACCCCATGTTGAAAGAACAGAGTCTCAGAAAATGATGTTTGCCTCCAGCTTGCATAGAAAAGTGAGCTTTCCACCTGACCAAGTGTCATACCCTGCTAATAGGAACTTCAGGCCTATCTTTAAAAAAAAATCACTGCAGACTGATTAGCTTCCTAGATATTTGGGGGAATTTTCTGTACCTTTTAACATTTTTATTGGCACATATTCATTATACATTGCAGTGAGTTTCATGTGATATTTTCATACATGGGTGTCATATTTTGATCATATTCACTTTCTGCTATCCCACTGTATTGCCCTACTATTGATTCCTTTTTCCCAACTAGTCTCCATCTACACAGCTCTGTGACCCAGTGGGTTTCTATTCAGGTGACTTACAGCATCAAGGACACTTTATGAGCAGCTACACCACTGAAGACAATATGTCTCCCTTCCCTAACAGCCATTGGCTGCCTAGAGAGCCAGAGAGGGTGGGGCTTCACCCTAGATGTTTTTGACTGCGAATCTTATGTTCCATATGAATTTTGAAATTACTAATTTGGAAAATAAAGAGTGAGATTTGACCATTTATCTTCTTGTCTGACTGTGGAAGCAAGTTCTTTAGAAATCCAAACTGTTCTTGTTAACCATTTAATGTATTCTCAGAAACATAGTTGCTGTCCTTCCTTACCCTGCAATGTCAAGTTGGCCATCATGCTGAGTTTACTGAGAAAGCAAAGGAAAGAATGTTCACAAAGCTGCCAGAACATTTACATTGCTCCTAAGAAGTTAGAAGATGCAAACCTAGAAGCTGGAGGCATGTTAGGAGAGAGAAATAAACTCTAGTCAACTTAGTGTGTCTTTGATTGTAGAAACATATGGAGCTAATCCCGGACCCATTTGCTCTAGACACACGAGGGGAGCCGTTTGTATATTAGGGAGATTTGTGTGGCATTTTCCATTCTTGTCCAGTGTGTTTCAATTTATGGAGGAGAACAGCGAGCTACTTTGTTGAGGTCCACCTTTCAACATAATGGGCTGGGAGGGAAAGTTATTAGAACAGTGACAGGAAAAACCTCCTGCCTCCTAAGACTGAAGATGGCGTGGGGTGCTTTGGGAAATGATGATTTTCTTCTTAATAAAATGAGGCCAGATTGGAGGTAGCTGCATTTCAATGCTTGGTGTCTCACTGGAATTATGTTTTACACAGACACCCCACCTGCAATTTACTCACGAGCAAGACACTTCCTCTTTAGAACACGCTCTTCACAGTGATGCTTTTTCCAGCACAGAGAGGCCACAGAAGGGTCACATCTCTGCCTCCCTCAGTTGTGAGTCATAAGTTCATTAAAGGGAAGCAGCTTGCATCATTTTGAAACTTTTGTCTCAAAATGTAAAATTTGCCTTTGTTAAAACTTGTGTTCTTTGATTCTCTCCTCTGCTCTGCAGTGCCTGTGTGTGTGTGTGTGTGTGTGTGTGTGTGTGTGTGTGTGTGTGTGTGTGTGTGTGCTCTCTCTCTCGCGCGCGCGCTTGCGCTTGCGCGCGCGCTTGCGCTTGCGCTTGCGAGTATGTGTGGTATGTGTGTGTTCCTGTGCATGTGTATTAAAGGACCTCTGTGTATATGTGCTTATGGAGTGTGGTGTGTGTTCATGAACTGGTTGTGCTCATGCACACGTGTGCATAGACACCAGAGGGCAGTCTCTCATATCATTCCTCACAGGTCATACAAACCATCCTCCTTGGTTTTGTTTTGTGGTTTTCCTAAGAGAGCTTCTCAGTAAAGTATAATTCCCTGATTTGAGTGGCTAGATTGGTAAGAAAGCCCCAGAGGCGGGCCTGGATCTGCCTCTCTAGTGCTGGGGCTACAAGCCTGGGCTGCCATGCCCACATTGCTGTGTGGATTCTGGGGACTGGACTTGACTCCTGCTTACAAGACAAACACTTTTCTGACCCCAGCCTTTGCTCATCTCTTTTAAAGTACATGATTAAATAATAATGCTGCCATGTTGTCTTCATGTTATGGCACAGGAATGATTTTTGTTATTGTTGTCATTATTACTTAGTATTCTTCCTCTCAATCCTTGAGGGAATTTCATCTTCTATTGGTCTGCTGTGACCCTACCGCAGCTGTCTATTAGGTGCTAGTCATCTGTAAGCAAGCCATAGCTACTCACAAAATCAGTGATCTCAGTTCTGCCGTATCTTAGCAACATTAGGAAACAGCAGAATAGATGAACTGGACGTGGTACATTCCATAACAATAGAAAAGAAAATAGAACTTGGAAATGTCAGTGAAAATTCAGAATCAGGAAAGTAGGTCATAGTGGAATTGGGGGATTCCAGAAGTCACGCTGATTTATCACATCAGTTCCACAATTGGTCAATGAAAAAGACACATACACAGCATAAATGTAAGTGATGGTTATTGGAGTCATGCTTCCGAAGGACCATATTTTCTCATCATCTCGGGCTTGGGTAGCTCCTGCACACTGACTTTAGGCCTGGGCATATGGCCTTCTCTGAGGTGGAGGCCAGTGATGAATGAGGCTCCCAGTGCACAGTCTTTGTTTGTCACTTCTGGTGGCTCTACTTTCTCTTCCACAAGAAATTCTGAGTGTTTTAAGTGGAATTAACTGTGTCCTCCTCTGGAAGTTTGATTATGTGTATTTTAGAAGTAGACTCTTAGAACAAAATTAATCCTTATTCCACTTTGAAATACCAGGCCAGATGTTCACCATGTGCTCCATCAAGCTCAAGGCCCTTGGTAGAACTAACACTCCATGGCATATTGCTTTTCTTCCTTAGACACCATAAATCCAGTGGCCTGGACCTTAGAGAACTGCAGCTTGTTGACATGACTTCAATGCTCTCCCTACCTGCGCAGTTAGAATGTTTTCATTTCTTCACCAGTGTTGTTTTTTTTGCCAAGTTTTGCAGAACATACTTTTGGCCTTGGCAAGATCCTACAGAGTCTCTATTCTGTTCCTCCTAATTTCCAGAGAGCAGCATTTGCTGCTTTTCTTTGGGCTTCTGGGAGTGACACATATGGAATTAATAGATGACAGCAGTAGATCATCTCTCTGATACATCCTAACTTGGGTGGTACTAAGGTCTTCTGAAACTTTCATGCGACATCTAACTGCTTCATTCCTGGCTTGTTTTATTTCTTTAAATTGTATTTGTTCACATGTAGCAATGGTAAATAAGTAGATGGAAGTTCTAAAGTTATACAGGGAGGTATGAAATGCTTTTCTGTTCACTATTGCAATGGCTATACTTCTGAAGGAAACACTGGGTGGATAATGGAAATGTCACTGTTTAATTCAGGAACAGAAAGCTTTTAAACATGGAGTCCTAGGACTAAAGGTGTGTACCACCACCTCCTAGCTTCTGGCTGCTGGGATTAAAGGTGTGTGTCTGGATTGTGGCTGACTTTGCTTTTCTAAATCCTCAATGAAGCCTTAATAAATCATAAATAATATATAGCTACAAAGGACCCATCTACCAAGAAACTTATCAGAAAAAAAAAGAAAGAAAATTAAAAAGAAAAAGAGTTGATAGGTCGTCATTGGAGTATGGACCTAATCAGGGAAGTGTCCCAAAACTTGGACCTCAGTCAGTGCCTCCATGGCACCCAGATAGGTGCTCCATGCCTTGCCTGCTTTCTTATTTCAGAATTAATCTTGTGCAGGTATCCTTGTGTGTATGTGCACACGAGTGCAGATGCCTTCAGAGGCCAGAGGAGGGGAGTCAAACCCCTTGGAGCTGGGGCTACAGGTGGTTTTTAGCCTCCCAAAATGAATGTTGGGAACTGAACTTAGTCCTTTGCAGGAGTAATGCATGTCCTTACCTACTGAGCTATCTGTCTGGCCCCATCTAATATATTTCTCCACATCTGAATCACTGTGTTGAATCGGCTCAATGATGGAAATAACATGACTTATTTGCACTCTCTTGTAATGTAGGCTAATTAAGGACTTTCAACTTTTCACTCCCCCCCCAGGGGGGGGAACAGTCAAGCAGTGAAGTGATCAAAAGTCCCTGGGCAGCTGCTCTTGTGAGAGAGTCCCTGTCCTGGAGAGAGACTTACTCCAATCAACTTGTGTCTCTGGATCCAACCATTTTGGTTTTTTTTTTCTTTCCCCTTTTTAACCCCCAGTCCCATGACTTTATACTCTACCTGGCTTTTTGCCTTCCTCTATCCTATAATATGTGCCCATGGTTCCTTTACCTGCAAATCTTCCTTATTAGCGCTGCCCACAGCTTGAGGTGGGATTTATTGCTACAGTATAAAGAACCAGATAGAAAGTTGAAGGGGTGCATGGACTGCCCCCTGCCTGTGCCCATTAATGCCCGGGCCTAGTTTTCCTAATTCCTCCCTTCAGTTTCCTTGAACTCTGTGTCTGTGGGTTCCAAAGATGGGGCTTGTGTGGGATCTACTAGGGAACTGTATGCCTACGCCTATTGGAGTGCCTTCTGAACTTTGCCTCCAATCTGTTGCTGTAGCCAGAAGCCCACCTGACTGCCTCCTTCCAGAAATTGGTGAAAATGTTGTTTGCCAGTCCAGTCTCCTCTGTTCTCTTGATGCACTGTTTCTGCCTTATTTCTGTTGTGAGTCGGGTTCTTAAGTCTCCTAGGCTAGCCTGGAGCTGTGTAACTGAGAATGACCTTGAACTTCTCATTCTCCTGTTTCCACTCCTGAGTGCAGGGAATACAGGTGTGTGCCAGAACTTCCTACCTAAATGGTGCTTAGAACAGAACGCTGGGCTTTGTGCTTGCTAAGCAAGTACTCTGCCAACTGAGCTGTGCCCCCCATCACCTCCACTTTGAAATCTTTAGTTTTCAAATGTCTTTACTATTGCTTCATTGGGATTTTGGAAGAATTAGAGTTAAATATAGGAACTGGAACAACCATTTCTTCAAAATGTTTAGCACATATTCATTCAATAGGTAAAGCAAATACAATCTCTCAGCTAGTCCTTCTCTGTGTTCTCCAATGTCTGCCCTGTATTTGGCTCCAACTCACCTATATCAGGGGATGGATAAACAGACATGGATAGACAGACATCTTCTCTCCATAATTGGATAGCAAATATTACAGGCTTTCTTGACCTTGTGGTTTCTATTACATTGAGTCAAATCCACTACTGCAGGGCAAAAGCAGACAGTGTACACATAGACAGGAAGATGTTGGGTCCAATAACAGTCTTTTTACAAAATGGGTGGCCTGCTAGACTTGGCCAACAAACTGAAATTGTCTTATCCCTGATCTACATGAAGGGTGTTTCTCAGCATGGTTTTGGTTCTAAGTGAGGAGTGAAGTGTTTAGGATTCATGTTGGATGGTGACTTAAACTAGTCTGTTTTGCCCATAGATGTGAATGGAATATTTATTTTTTAAAAATGCAAGCCTAAAATTATACTCCTCTAACTATAAACTACTCTCCTCCCCTCTCTGTAGACACTGAATGAACTCCTGTTTTTCCCTCTCTCTGCAGACACCAAGTGAAACACTGGCTCCCTCTCATATCCTGTTTGTCTTCTCATTCTTCTTTTCTTCTGTGACTTCCATTTGCTGAAAGAAAAGTTCTCATCCAGGTGATGACTTTAATGCAGTATGTCTCCTGACTCTGCTCCTCAAGGGGCATCTATATGGGTCCAAGTTATATGGATACAATGTACACTGCCTCTCTGGCACCCTCGTCAGCTGGATTGTCTGAAGGTTCATGCTGGTGCTGCCTTCATAGTTTTGACCCGGCCTCTCTGTCAGCAGCACAGTGTGTGTCAAGGAGCTGAAACTCACCACTTAGACGAGACTGAGTGCTCAGCAAGCTCCAAGTGTCTGCCTGTCTCCCCCCCCAGGATCACAAGCATCCCCACCATGCTCACATGCCCGCCTCTAGGATCACAAGCATCCCCACCATGCTCACCCCCCCCAGGATCACAAGCATCCCCACCATGCTCACATGCCCGCCCCCAGGATCACAAGCATTGCCACCATGCTCACATGCCCGCCCCCAGGATCACAAGCATCCCCACCATGCTCACCCCCCCAGGATCACAAGCATTGCCACCATGCTCACTCCCCCAGGATCACAAGCATTCCCACCATGCTCACCCCCCAGGATCACAAGCATCCGCACCATGCTCACCCCCCCCCCAGGATCACAAGCATTCCCACCATGCTCACATGCCCGCCCCCAGGATCACAAGCATTGCCACCATGCTCACACTGGGTCCCTGTGTTTTCAGGCAGGTGCTTTGGCCCCATTACTCATACTCTAATCAACAATATGTATACATAGTTTAAAGGGGACAGTTCTTAAAGTCACCACATCATACCTAAAACTAAAAGCATGGAGCCACACTAAGAAAAGCACAGTCCTTCCTCATACACAGGCCTGTCTTCTGTTTTTCAGGGCAGCCATTTTCAACACATTGATGGTCAGAATCTCTTCTTCCTCTGTGTTAGTGTTAGGTACGCTTGGATTCTCCACTGTGGGAAATGCTTTAGTTTCCTCCCATGCAGGGTTTTGTCTCCCATTTCCCCAGTTGAGATATTTTCTGATTTGGTTTAGACCTATGTTTAGTGTTTACAATATTTTGGCAGTGAGCCATTTTTGCAGTTTAGTGTATGTGAGGTATGTGTGTGTGTGTGTGTGTGTGTGTGTGTGTGTGTGTGTGTGTGTGTGTGTACCCAGCAGCTACTCATTCAGCTACTTAATGGAAGGAACACCACAGCCTGCCTTCATACCCCTAGGAACAATTCCCCTCTGCTGACTTGCTGGCAGGGGCACAAGTGTTATCATTATTTTCTAGGATATTACCATCTGCTCATTTGATCCATTAACCTCCTAGTGTACCTTGTAACAGAAATGTCCAAACATGAAAGCAAACACACCACGGAAACAAACCGCATGCATTTTGCTTTGGGGACAAGGGTCAAATGCTGCTCTGATCCCACCAGCCTTTCCTGGATAGGTCATTAACTTTCCTGCTGGGAGGTGGTGGTTTATCCACAGGGATGAGATGACCCTGCTCTAGTTTGCTTATTTATTTCTAGTAACAGGTTAAGAGAAATCAATTAACATTTACGGTAGCCATTTCCTTATGTCTACAGACGGAAGAAAAAGACAAATTAGCAAGTGATGAGCTTGTGGTGACTTACAGGCACACAGATTCTCACACCCGTTTACCTGCTTTTATTCGCTTTTCTTTCTCTTTGCAGCTTTTTATTTTAGTTCTTTCGGACAGGTCTCATGTAGCCCAGGTTAGCCTCAAACTCTCAGTTTAGCCTGGGGTATGATGCTTAATAGGAATATTCGAGTTGACAGGGTCTAGAATCCTGAAGGCAGCCTGCGAGGGAGTTTCTAGGTTACCTCAGTTGAAGCGAAAAGAACCCCCTCAAAGGTGGATGGTACCATGCCTTGGGCTGTGGTCCAGGACTGCATGTAAACGAAGACACAGCACACATCACTGCTTCCTTCCTGCCTCGAGCTCTGCCTGCCATGCTTTCCCCAACAACAGGAACTGTGTCCTTGAGTTGTGAGCCCAAATAAACTTCCTGTGAGGGACTTTGTCAGAACACCTTTATCACAGCAACAGGAAAAGGAATGGATAAAAGAAGGCTGGCCTGACATCCCCACCATCTTCTTGCTAGGGATTTGAACCTAGGGCTTCCCACATGGTAGGCAAGCAGTTCATCAGCCCAACTACATCTACCGTGCCCTCCCGAGCACAGACATTTTAACTCTCTCACTGAAAACATTACAATGCTCTTGCAGAAGACTGTGCTTCATTATCAGCACCCAAATGGCAGCTCCCAAAACACCTTTAACTCTTGTTCCAAGGACCCGATCTCCCTTCTGGCCTCCAGGGGCACTGCATACAAACTTGCAGGCAAAACACACATACATATAAGATAAAAATAAATCGCTTTTAAAATAAGAGGTTACAAATGAAGAAATTTAAAGATAAATGCAGATGGCAACACAGGCATGCATGTATATATATATAGATATAATTGTGGTTTAGATAAGATCCCTATGAACTTTGGTGTCACTGAAGTGGTGAAATCAGGAACTAGGGGACTTTGTGGGTAATTAGACCATGCTGTTTCTTCCCTAGTGAATAGATCAGGAGATTTAGATAAGGAACAGACAAAAAAACAACTTGTTCTTTATCTTTCTTTATTCTGCCATAAGAAAACTCAGTACCTAGACACCCAGGAGTATTGGACTTTTGAATTTCTTGCCCTTTGGAATTGTGTTTCTGTTGTTTATTATTATAGTTATAGTCTGACATTATTTGTTACAGCAGCAGATAAGATTACATAAATGTAAGACTCTGTGGATGAATACATTTAATGTACGGACATGGTGGTCTGGAGAGATGGCTCAGTGGTTAAGGCCCTTGATGCTCTTCCTGACAACCGGAGTTTGCCCTCCAACATATTTGTCTGGCCGTTCACAGGCATGTAACTCCAGTCCCAGGGGGTCTGATGCCCTCTTCTGACCTCCCTGTGGGCAGCCTTATACATTTACCAAGACACATACACATAAGTAAGAAATTTTTAATAAATAAAATACACAGCCGGGCATTGGTGGCACACACCTTTAATCCCAGCACTCAGGAGGCAGAGGCAGGCAGATCTCTGCGAGTTTGAGGCCAGCCTGGTCTCCAGAGCGAGTGCCAGGATAGGCTCCAAAGCTACACAGAAAAAAAAAACCGACAACAAACAAACAAACAAACAACAACAACAACAACAACAAAAACCCACATGTGCTGTTTGGGCCAATATTATAATAGACTTTATTTTTGCTAAATATTGGATGTCTCTGGAAAAAGAAACCTGAGTTTCTCTGTAATTGATGCTGCTTTGCAAACATAATGTATTTGTCCAAACCAGTGGTTCTCAACCTGTATGTTGTGACCCCTTTGGGGAGTTGAACAACCTTTTCACAGGGGTTGCCTGAGATTATCAGAAAACACAGATATTTACATTACAATCGATAATAGTAGCAAAATTACAGCTATGAACTAATGATGAAAATGATTTTATGTTTGGGGGTCAGCACAACCTGAGGAACTGTATTAACAGATCCCGGCATTAGGGAGGTTGAGAACTACAAGTCTACACCTATCAGTTAGATTTGGGAAGACCAGATTGATATTGAATGTGAGACCAAAAATCTTTATATCTCATCCATTTATTTTCACTTTAATTCAGAGCATAAGTTACATGGAGAGTGATTGCCAGGGTACACTAGAAGAAAATGGGTTTGTCAAGTCATTCCTCATTATCATTAATGTCACTGGTTCTTCGTTATGAGTCTTTGAGGCAGGATGATGCCTTGAAGGTGTGGTACTCACTATGTAGCCCAGGCTATTCTCCAACTTGTGGCAATGCTCCTGCCTAGGTATCCTGAGTGTTGAAATTATAGGTGTGAGCCAACATGTCAGGTTTAATCACTTCATCTTATATCTGCAGTTTAAGGAGTTCCAGAGGAGATGAGGCAATCTTCAAAGTAGAGAGAAGAGTGCTGAACACGCTTCAGATTCTGAAATGTAGTAACTTCATTTGAGGAAAAAATAGTTCTGGGTTTCTGGCAATTGGGCTGCTATGAGCCTGGTATCTGGGACACAGAAAGAAGCAGAGTCATGGAGTTGGAGAAGAGTCCACATCACATAGCAGCTCTCTATTTGTGACAATCCACGTAGCCCAGGCTGCCTTTGAACTTGCTATGCAGCTATGACCTTGAACTCCTTCTGTCTCTATCTCTGGAGTTACAGAGGGTCCCAATGTGTGGTGCTTGGAATTGAACTCAGGGCTTTCACATAAGCTTCTTCATGTAACGCTTCTGGGTATGTAGTCTTCTAGCTTGACTATACCTCAGCCCCACAGAGAAGTTTTGATACCACTACAAAATTCACTAGAGTGGTAATTAGGAAAGGAAGACATAAAGACTGGAGGCATGAGTAAGTGTTGTATGGCACAGAAGCAAAGTTAACATAGGACACATAGCAACTGAGTGAACCCTGAATCTTCACATGTGTCAATTCCCTTTGCTAATTAGGTGTATTACATATATACATGGGAAGATTTTATTCTGCAGTTTGTCTGCATATACAAAACTGGAGGTCATAACATCCCCACAAATTCAGGAGGAGGCAGGGTATAGATTTTATATTTAAGGCTGAGCAACTCAGAATCCTGGCCAGGCGTGGGCCTGTGCAAACACTGTCTATAGCTTTTGTGTATGCATTTATTATAGGTATCTTCAAAAGTGCAGTCTGTCAAAACACAGAAAATAGAGCCATCAGGACTCTATACAATGATGTCTTAATACATTGGTGTTTAAAATTATTGATTTTAGACTTCTGCAGCATCTCCATCCATATCTCATAAATTTAATAGCTAAGACCAAAAATGTAATTTTTCTTAAAACATTAGAACCATGGGCAAAATTATTTTTTATCAGGTACCATTTTTTTTTAAATCTAGATCACTAAGATGTACTTGGTACCGACAGCTTTGAACAGGATTATTATTTGCATACAGGTTTGTTGCATGGGCATGGCCAAGCTGCACATGTTTTGTTTTGGCAATGGGAAGCAGGTTCTGGCTTTAAGTCCCATTATAATAGCCATGATCAGCTCAGAATCAAGTGCTTAGTCAAGTATGAGAGTGGAACACACACTACACACTTGCAGAACCTAAACTCTGTTTCTTTCTTCCAGTAGGCTCTCAGTAAATACGTCAGTTAATTAATAGGAGTAGGGGATCATTGAACTATCTCTCAAATTATGAGCACGTGTGGAACAAAAGATAATAAGAGGGCTGTGGAGATGGCCGAGTTAGTGAAGTGCCAATAAGGCAAACATCAAGGCCCAAGTTCACTCCCCAACATTCATGTAAAAGTTTAAAGCACATACATGGTGGCACATGCTTGTGCTTGTAGCACTAGAGAAGCAGGCTCAAAGATGATTTCTGTAGCTCCCTGGCAGCCTGGCCAGCTTAACCAGTGAGCTCCAGGGTCCATGAGAGACCTTGCACCAAAGTGGTGGTGAGTGATGGAGGAAGACACACCAGACACCAGTTTCTGACCCCTGCATTCACAGGCACAACATCCGTACACAGCACACACACACACACACACACACACACACACACACACACACACACACACACACACACACACACTTCAGTTGCATTTGTGCACCTGACCTTGGGGATGCTGCCAAGTCACCCTTCTGACCACAGACCTCCCTCCAAAGCTCCTGTGTTTTGCTCAGCTGTATGTAGCTCTGACAGACACACAGGAAGGCACCCCTCTCTGACCTTACTTCCCACAGACTCCAGGCCAGCTGGAGACCTGGGACAGTTGGGTTTCAGTTGGCCAGCTGTTTGAATATTTACATACATATCACTAACAGAGATCTGAGGCAATTTTAAGAGATATTTATTCTCTGCGTGACTCTGCTTTGACATTAAGATTCCTGAATATAGATGACTTAAAAAGGAAGGGACTTATTTGTTGACATTGAGCAGTGATATTGTTAAGGCTGTCTCTGGATTTCAGTGACTGACAGCTGCAATTCAGATCCATGTATATGGCTACAGATTAATGTGGCTGAAACCCCCTATCAAGAATCAGGAATCTTCGAACTGAGGCTGAGCTGTGGCTCCAGATATCAGTGACATGGATTCCAATAAAGGTTCTTGAATCTCTTAACTTAAAGCAGGATATTATTTCATAGAATTATTTTATAGAAAGGAAAATTTGCTTTCCCACCTCACTCCCTGACTCTGCTCTGGAAGCTCTGTAATTTCCATTCTTTTACATCATGTTCCCTGACCCACCCTTTGCCTTTTGCACGTGTTTCTCCCCCCACTCTCTTCAAGCTCCAAGATCCGTCTTTTATCCCTGAAGCTCAACAGTGTGAATTTTAAAACTGATTTATATCCTGGAGACTTGGGACTGGGTTACTTTAAGAGTGAAAGGCTCTGAAATCTTAGACATTTTCTTGGAGCAGAGTTATGTAAAATAACAAAAGTTGGGGCCAACAAGTTGGCTCCTGTTAAAGGTATGCTTTGTCAAACTTAAAGATCTTTGTTCAATCCTGGGGACCCGATGGAGGGAGAGAACTGACTCCTCCCAGTTGTCCTCTGGCCTACACATATGCTCACATATTCACATATTCTCACACACATTCACATACATACTCACACATACTCAAACTCATACTCATACAACACACTCGCATACACCCCAGATACACACATGATCTCACATGCACATACTCTCTCTCTCTCTCTCTCTCTCTCTCTCACACACACACACACACACACACACACACACACACACACACACACACACAAGACAATTGGGATGTAGATGAGAGTGGCTCTCACCCCTCATCAGAGGAGCTTCTTTTTGTAGCAGATGGAAACCATAACCAATCAAAATCCAGAAAACAACAGAAAGTGGCAGGCTCAACCCCATCAGGCGTATCTACAATCAACCCCTACCTGAGGTTTGGGAGAAATTGTGAAGGGGGGGCATGTGTAACGTTTGTAAGAGCCAGAGGACAGGGACAATTTTTAGACATAACAGGGATACTGCATGCATGAGATCATGACAATAAACAAGACCTTTGATAATGACACTAACAGCTGACATGCCAATGTGGCTAGGGGGGTTTTCACAAGGGTCCACTCTTAGATGAAGAGCTATAGACAGCCAGTGACTGCTGAGAGATCGGTCTACTCAAGAGACAAGACCCCTCACCGCTGGTGGTCCAATCCCAAATGGAGAGCTCTAAACATGTAGCCATATGTTAATAAGTTGTGTATGACAATAATAATTATGGAAGAAAAATTCATGAATGTGAGGAGTGGGGGATGGGACATGGGAGGAGCTGGAGTGGGAGAGAGAAGGGTGGAAATGATGCAAATATAGTATTCAAGTATGAAATTCTCAGAAAATTAAATTGAATTAATTTATTAAATTTAAAGTTCTAAAAATAATGCTTCTTTGGTGTTTTGTAAGGACAGAGTAGGAATCTGACATCCATCCCTGTCAATAACATGAATTGGATTTAATTATTGTATGGAGATTTTGTAGATTCTTGCCAGTAAACAAAAAGAACACCCATTTCTCAGTGAAGGTCTCTGGCGGCAACATGTGCTATGGAAACAAGGTAAATAGGGTTTGTCTTAAGCCAATGTGGAGGATGCAGGATGGAAACAAAGGAAACACGGGGAGACCCACAGCTGGGTCATTTTGTCTTTCTCCCTCCCTCCTTTTCCTTTTTAAAGACAAAGAAAACAGTAGAAAAACAGTCAAATATCAATGAAATTTAAAAAGTGAAAACCGAAGAAGCACCAGGGAATTTTCTGAGGTCTGAAAAAAAGGGCAAGTTAAAAAGAAAGATGGTAACTGAATATGGATTACCATAGGATGATGGTAGATATTCAAATTTAACATTCAGGGAAGTAGGCAAAGAAAAGGTCATTTGTATTTTTGAATACCCAATGCACTAGTCAATGAGAGGGATTTTGCCTAGGTTCAATTCTAACAGCAGCCGATGAGCTGGATATTACTGTGTCCATTCTCACAGACAACAGACCAGCAACTCAGAATGTTAAGTAGCTCAGACAGCTTACAGATTGGAAGCGCCATGAACGAGCTGAGGATTGGTTCTTTTACTCTATACAGGAAGAGGTGAAAAGAAAAAATGGGAGGTTGAAGCCTGCACAGGTTCAGAGACACATAAGGTGGTGATGACCCATGATTGAGGATGAGGCACATGGGGCTGGAGACATGGGTCAATGACTAAGTGTCCCCTAGAAGGTCTGAGTTTGGATCCCAACACTCGAGTGAGGTGGTTCACAACCGCATGTAACTCCAGCTCCAGTGGGTCCTATGCCCTCTTCTGGCTTCCAAGGGTACTGCACTCATACACACAGGCACATACACATAATTAATTTTTACAAGATTTTTTTTTTAAAAGAATGTTTCACACAGAGAAGAAACAATATGGAGAATGTGAGCTAGATTCTATTTCAAAATTGATGAGCCATGCATTTCACAAGTCAAATGTTTGTCTGGCAGATTTCTCTCTCTCTCTCTCTCTCTCTCTCTCTCTCTCTCTCTCTCTCTGTGTGTGTGTATGTGTGTGTGTGTGTGTGTGTGTGTACATGCAGGTGCATGGGCGTATGGGACCCATGGAGGCTAGGATGTCATTCCTCAGGACACACTCTGCCTGTTTGAGACAGGGGCTCTCATTGGCCCAGGGCTCTTGCAAATTATTTTGGGTTGGCTGACCATTGGCCCCAGGGATCTTCCTGTCCCCATCTCCCCAGTGACAGGGTGTCAGGGAGCTGACTCACCACCTGCCTTTTGTTTTACTTTGCTTTTGTTTGGCTTTTCAAGACAGGTTTTTCCTGTTTAGCTCTGGCTATCCTGGAACTTTCTGTGTAGATTAGGCTTACCTAGAACTCACAGAGATCTGCCTGCTTCTGTTTCCCAAGTGCTCTGACTAAAAGCATGCACCATTTATGTGTCAAATACTTTACCAAACTGCCACTTCCAAGTTTCCTTCAGCATGGTAAATTTATGTGTACATTCTGAGTGATGAACTGACTGGAAGGTAGCTCAGATGGCAAGTGGGGTGAGAAACACCACTCAGAGCAGTTTTAGATTACCTGGATTTGGTGCTGGGTGCTGTTGCTGACTTCTTCCATGGGCCTGGTGTCTCCCTTCCAGCAGAGAGCATTGGACAAGAGGAGGTTGGAAGGCTCCTTTTATGTCAGCTCCCTATAATTCTCCAGTCTTGATTTGCAGTGTTGGAGTTAGGGCCTTGGATGTGGTCCCTGTCAGTAGGACCCTTTCACTGTTTCCCATGATATTTTTGTTGTTGGTCTTGTCTCTAAGGAATATCCTTTCAGTTTTAAACAAAAGCTTTTGCTCATGCTGTAGATTATTAAGTTGCGGCCTTTAGACAACATGGGCTCCCCCCTTCCTTTCCAGTGGACCTAAGACTATGTGCCCTTTTGAGTTAGAGGATAGATGAGATGATAAATTTCTCCATATGCTGCTTGCTGTACTGAATATACTGATAACAAATTCTCAATAACTGTTCCCTCCTCTTGCTTCCTAAACCAAATATCAATTATTTGCCTTTCTGAGCCAAGAGGCCATCTCCTCTGAAATTCTGTGTAACATCTGCTGTTTATTCCCAGTCTGGAAAAGGCAGAATCTTTTCTGTGGCTTTAAATGTGTGGCTGTCAAAAAGTCTGCCTCAGAATATCCCATTCCTGTCATATGAAGTGAAGTAAATACTTACTATAGTTAAGCTGCTTCAACCATTGCTGTATGCAAACCTATGGGTATTCTCGAGAAAGCTGAGCCTCTCCCATCCCGGACTTTGCTTACCTATCACGAATAAACTTTGTAGATATTTAGGCAAAATACTCCTGACATAACAGGGTAAACGTGACAAGTGAAAGCACTGAGTGGCCATTCCAATACCTCTGACTGCTGTGTTTTACTATGTCTTCAACAGTTTGCGAATTGCCTTTGCCTTGCCGACTAGCATGTGTAATGTGCAAATCTCATCTGCGTAAATCACAATTTTAAAAAGTCTGACATAAGAATCACCTTGAAGCATGCTAACAACCTACTGTTCTGTCTCTACCCAGAAAAAAAAAAAACACATCAAAATCCTACTGTTCTGGGTGTGTACTGAGTGTCCCCCAATCTCATTGTTGACTGGGGTACTCTAGGGAACCCAGTCCTGTGTCTCTTTGTCTGGTATGAGGGGCTGGAACACGAAGCCTGTGCATGCCAGGTGAGGGCTCTACCAGCGCTCCATCCCCAGCTCTCTGACCCCCTCACATCTCGCATGTGACAGAAAACATGAAGTATTTGTCATTCTGAGTTGCCTTGTTTTCCTTATCCTGATCTCCAGTTTCACTTATTTTCCTGTCAGTGACATATGATGGTGTTCTCTGTGGCTGTCTTCTGTGTTTCCGCCACACACATCACCACACATCCTTCTGCTCAGCAATCCCCCTGTGATGGAGTTCTATCCCCAGACCTGCTGAATTCTTAGACTCCAGCGCCTGCCTCCACTCTGTACTAGCATTAAACCTGTGGTGCTTCACAGTTCCTGCATATGCAGCAAAGAAGGTGTCCACAGGAAAGCGGCTTTTACAGGATGCTAAATACACCCGTCTAGGGCTGGAGAGGTGGCTCAGCAGGTAAGAGCACTGACTGCTCTTCTAGAGGATATTGAGTTTCCAGGGCCCATAAGGAAGCTCACAACTGTCTGTTACTCTAGTCCCAGGAGAGCCAATGCCCTCTTCTGGCCTCTGTAGACAGTGTATGTATGTGGTACATAGACATACATGCAGACAAAGCACTCATGTGCATGAAATAAAATACAGAAATCTTAAAATTTTTTATGTGAATGTGACCTCTCTGGTTATTTCTGGTGCAGCATATTTTACGTCTATTAGCAAGACCTTGGTTACAATCCAGCAAGCCTTAGTGAGCACAGGGTGTTGCAGTTCATAAGTCCTCCCTTCCTCCCTCCCTCCCTCCCTCCCTCCCTCCTCCCTCCCTCCCTCCCTCCCTCCCTCCCTCCCTCCTCCCTCCCTCCCTCCCTCCCTCTCCTTTCTTTCCCTCCTTCTTCCCCTCCCTCTCTTCCTCCTTCTCCCCCTCCCTCTCTTCCTCCCTCCTTTTTTCTCTCCCTCCCTCTCTCCTTCTTTCTCTCTGCATATTTTTCCTCTGTCTTTGTTTTGAAGGCCTGGTGCAAGCCAGTATGAACTAATAGTAATATATTAAAATATGAGGAACCTGTTGAAGGGAATTGAATTTCAGATTATAAAAGGTGAAAATTCTTTGAAAACAGATAGAAGCCCCCATCATTCTCATCTTTAGAAACAAAGGCTCTGTGAACTAAATTGGAAGTTATTTTTCCCCTGATTCGCCTGCTGTAAGGCCACAGGGGAAATTTAAACACACCTATCTCTCTATGCATCTGTCTGCTATCTATCTATCTGTTGTCTATCTGCCTCAAAATCAAAGCCTGTTGTCTCATAATCCATCCCTTGGTTATAATTACAATGAATTTGTTCCTCTTAATTTTGTTGTTCTGTGAACTTCACATTATTTGAAAGCATACCTGCTTTTTCAGTTACTATTACATGGCTAGCAATTCATCATGCCATTAAGAATTATTAGAAAGCAACCCAATTACCGCATATGACTATGGCATATGGCTGTACCATACTTCATCTGCTTTCTAGATTACTACGTATTGGTTTTCCTTTTTGTAAAACCCCTATGCAGAGACAATTATCTTCACACATGAATCACTGACTGTAACAATGATTATTTGAGAACATGAGCACCAAGAAGCAGAATCACCAGGTCACATTTCATGATTGCTCTTGAGAAAATGTTTATCAATGTATATGTTTTCAGAGACTTATATGTAAATGCTCATCTTTTTATGCTTCCAGTGAGTGTGTCATTGATCTATATTCTTCCCTTCAGTTAGTAAGAAGCAGGATAAGTGCAAGTTTTATTTTCTACTTTAGCTTTTTCTCAGCAGCTAGGAGTGCTGGGGAAAGTATCTCATGGAAAAATCTATGGACGTCTGTTTTCCATGGGTCATAAATGTCTCTAGATCAGGAACAGAATTAGTGATAAATGTGTGAAATTCAAATATCATCAGTCACTTCACCTTCAGAGTATTGACTGGAGTTCTCGTTTTATCTTATGTTTGCAATCCGTGACCCTTGTCCTAAGTTTCCCTCTACTTGATAGTATGATTTAGGAAGCCGAGGCCTCATAGTAGCAGGTTCTATGCGGTTGAACAACAGTAGTCTGGGAAAAGCGGAAGGTGATTGCATGATGGACTGAGACCCAGACAGGAGTCTGTAAATTTGAATGGCCATAAAATAAACTTTTATGAGACAGTAAGACGACCCAGAACTTCTTGGAGGAGTTGTAGACAGATTGTCCCTCCCTTTTTCATCACCAAAGTCAATAAAAATTATTAGGTGTGCTTGCTGTGTCTCTCCTTTGCTTGTCCTGATCTGCTAAGGGGCTTCCCAGATTCAGGGCACAGGCTTCTCCTGGTGACTTGTGGGTACGCCTACTTACAGTCATGTAGCATCTAAGGGAATATGGTCCCCAATGATAATGAATGGATGAAATGCCTAACAATGTGAGGATGCTTAGAAGTGGGCATTCCCAGAAAATAGATCCCTAAAAGAATAACCAAACCTGAGGAGAGTTTCTCCCCTTTACTTTTATTTTTTCTTTACATGTGTGCCACATTGCATGTATGGGCCTGTGTGTGTGTGTGTGTGTGTGTGTGTGTGTGTGTGTGTGTGTGTGTGTGTGCGTGCGTGCGTGCGTGCACATGCGTGCACATGCATGTGGTCAATGCCAGGTATCTTCCCTAGTTGCTTTCCACCTTGTCTTTTGTTTGTTTGTTTGCTTGAGATGAGGTCTCTCACTGTGCCTGGATCTTGGCTATGGGGCTGGGTGGGCTGGCTAGTGAGCACCAGGGATGTGCCAATCTCTTAAGTGTTAGGATTACAGATTTGCTTAGCTATGGCTGGTTTTTACTTCATTGCTGGTGATCTGAGCCTAGGTCCTCATGCTTGCATGGTAAACACTTTACTGAATATGTCCCCAGCCCCAACCTCTTTATATTTAGCTGTCACTCTTGTCTCACTCTCTCAGCAGGTGCTCTTTCAACAGTTTTGTTTTTGCTTCTGTTTTTTGAGACAGAATTTCATGCGTTGGATGCTAGGCTTCAAATTCTGAGTAGCCAAGAATGACCTTGAATTCTTGCTCCTCTTGTGTCTGCTTGGAATATAGGCATGCATGACTACATCTAGTATATATGGCGCTGAACTTCAAGCCTAAGCTTTATGCACACTAGACAAGCATTCTAACAACAGAGCGACACCCCAGCCCTTTGATTGGTTTGTTTGTTTAAATAAGATCATAGTTGGTGAATATTCAAATACTTAATTAGATTGCCTGCCTAGAGTTTGCAATGGGGTGGGGTGGGGTGGAGTGGAGTGGGGAGGAAAAGGCCCAGGAGATGGGCAATGATGGAGCTCTGAGAGAACTGGTCACTACTGGTGTTCTGTAAGATTATCATGGCAATACCAAGCTGTTTTCAGGACTATAGCTCTATAAGAGAGCTTGAAGTCAGGGATGGTGATGCCTCTGGAAGTTCCTTTATTGTACAGGGTTGTTTTGACTATCCTGGGTCTTTTGATTTTCCATATAAAGTTGAGTATTTTCCTTTCAAGGTCTGTGAAGAATTGTGCTGGGATTCTGATGGGAATTGCATTGAATCTGTAGATTGCTTTTGGCAAGATTGCCATTTTTACTATGTTGATCCTACCTATCCAAGAGCATGGGAGATCTTTCCATTTTCTAGTATCTTCTTTAATTTCTTTCTTTAAAGACTCAAAGTTCTTGCTATACAGGTCTTTTATCTGTTTGGTTAGCATTACCCCACAATATTTTATGTTGTTTTTGGCTATTGTAAAGGGTGATGTTTCTCTGATTTCTTTTTCAGCCCATTGACCATCTGTATATAGTAGTGCTACTGATTTTTTTGAGTTAATCTTGTATCCCGCCAGTTTGCTGAAGGTGTTTATCAGCTGTAGGAGTATCCTGTTAGAGTTTTTCAGGTCACTTATGTAAACTATCATATCATCTGCAAACAGTGAAATTTTGACTTCTTCCTTTCTAATTTGTATCCCCTTGATCTCCTTTTCTTGTCTTACTGCTCTAGCTAGAAATTCAAGTACAATATTGAAGAGATATGGATGGAGACAGTGGACAGCCTTGTCTTGTCTTGCCTGGGTACTTCATTTCTAATTGGTACTTTCACTGGAAGGTGGATCTCTAGAGAAATTCAATTCAAATAATCCATTTTTATTGCTTATACAGGAGAGCTAATAGGAAGGAAGTTGAAATGACAGAAGTGAGGTGTTATATCCCATGGATTTCACCTATTATACCCATACTTATTGATTGCCTGCTGTGTAATAGGGACCATGGGGGATACAGACAGATCAAGCATGCTCTCTGCCCTGTGGGAGATTTTATCCTCAGAAAAGAAAAGCTCTGGTTTGAGGAGTGAGTTAAAGCACTGCCAAGCATCCATGAGGATGGGAGTTCAGATTCTCCAGGTTCTATATAAGTGTCAGGGAAGTATGGTGGCCCACCTATAATTCCAGATCTAGGAAAGCTGATTTGGGGCATCCTCAGAGAAAGCCAGCTAACGAGAATAGTCCTGTCAGTGAGATCTGGGTTCAATTGAGAGACCATGGCTCAATGAATAGGGTGGAGAATGACTGAGGAGGAGGCCTAACATCAGCCTAAGGCCTCCACATGCTGGAGCATACACATGTATCAACATATACATGAAAATACATATATAAATATCCCTTACATATACTACAGACAAGTAAACATGAAGAAGAAAAAGGAGAAGCTGTATATACAAGTGGTGGTTTCTTAAATCTTCTAGAAAGTTCCATACAGATGAGTGCATACATTTCAAAATAAACTCATATGTCTTCACTACCAGGAAGTTACAAGGGACAAATAGATAGCATGCAGATGAAAACTGGAAAAAACCTGTTCATAAAGTGGTCTGTGTTGCGCGCATGTTGTGTGATCACAAAAAGTCACAGCGAGGTACAGAGACTTGTCCTAAGTTAGATTTGAAAGAACATAATGCCTGTGATTATTTGAGATTTTGTAACTTTAGTGTATTGAATATATAAAATTATTAAGTACAGTAAAGCATAAGAAGACAAAAATCCACCCAAATGACTCCAATCCCACTCCCCAGTGAGAGAACCTTTTGTTGGTTCAATTGTTATTTTCTGAGCATGTCATTGTCAGCTTTTATCCCCTTTAATGCAAAAGTGTGTTTATATTTTTTATTGTGTTGATGGGAAACATGGCAAAGTCAGGTTATGTGATTAGGTGACCCACACAGGTACCTCCCTGGGTACTGGAGTTAAATGGGTTAGCAATGGTGAGGGAGCCATTACCGACCTTGAGCCTGATGACAAATACCTAGGAAAAGAAGCAAAGAAGAGTGTTGGGAGAAGACATCTGGAGTGAGCAAGTCTTCCATCTGAGGGGTCTGGCAGCCTAGACAACTTTTGCAGGGAGAAAATCCAGAGAATAAATACCCTGATACCTCCTTTCATCCTTGGCTCAGTCTACATGCACAAGATTTCCACTGAACAAATTCACCTAGGATACAGATATCATTGGAGGCATAGACTTGTGCATATTGGTAAGTTTCCTGGAGCAAAACACCAGATAGAGATAGGTCATGAATGTGTAAGGATGGACCAGCACACTTTCCCAACACTGAATGAGTGTGCTCATGCAGCTTTATAGCTGGTACCTCTTTTGTTTAGTGCCCTCCTAAAGTGTTATTGTTGAGGCTGTTTGTAGACAGGCTTGATTCAGTTGAGTTTCCTGGTATAAAAGTTCTGTGTGTTAGTAGCAGTAGATGGAGTCAGGATCTTCTACATAGATACTCTGGTGAGGGTTTAATGAGATAGTTGGTGAATTCATGATAGGAAGACTTGGTCTTATTCCAGAGGTCCAGTAGCTATAGGTCTTCGAGATGGCATCAAAGGTGGTGTCACTCACAGTGCCATTGCAGCCCCTGACTAATGTGCAGTGGTCATCAGTGCCAGTCAGCAGCAGCAGATTCTTGGGCACAAGAGTTGAGATCATGCAGGTACTTTGGGGTAGTAATGAGACACAGTAGCAAACAGCTATGTTGGTCTGTTGCTTTGATACAGTGAAGGCAGTGTTCACTTATCTTGTTCGCCTAGCAGTCTGTCTACACAGGGACAGTGGAGAGCTTCAATAAGATGATTTCCGCCCAACTTGGATGGCAGTGGCTTGATGGGGGAAGTACTTCTGTGTATATTTATCTTATCGATTGTTAAATAAAATGCTATTTGGCCGAAGAGACAGCAAGTAGATGGGACTAGGAGTCAAAGAGGATTCTGGGAAATGTAGTAGATAAGTGGTGATCCAGGCAGGAAGTGACATAGCAAGGAGACTCATATATAAGTAAGGAGAAATAGGAAGTGTCCTCTTTTCCCCTCCGCTCTTCCTCCAGCATCGCAATGTGATACGCCGGCAAGAGAGGGCGCCAATAAGGCGTCCAATAAGATAAGTCTTATAAAATATATAGATTTATGATAATTAAGACTGAGCTAACAGATGAGAAATCCTAGTCATTGGCCAAGCAGCACTGTACCTAATATGTCTCTGTAGTATTTTATCCATCCACGCAGCGGGGCAGAACTCGGGTGGCTGGCGGAGATGTCCATGTGGCGGTAGGGCTCTGGCGGCTTTGGCGGAAAGATTTATCGTAACAGTGGCTACGTCCGCAGAGCAACTAATACCCAGACCAACATGACCTCTGGTACTCAGTGACAATAGCTTTTAACCTAGTCCACTGGTCATCATGAGCTTCTGGCTACTTGAACGTGCTCTTCAGTGCCTTATCCTTTAGGGACTTTTCCAGGAAAGTCAGTAATCTTAGACTCTTTGATGGACAGGGTGAAAAGATAGATCTCTCCCATGACTGATCTTATGTCCTTGACGAGGTGGCCCAGTTTGGTGTCAGCAATCTATTCTTTGTCTTTAGCTTTGCTTCCCTTGGCCTTATAGTCTTGACCTTAGACTAGACTATGATCAAAACAGACCAAGGCCTCAGAGACCATTGTCACCTCCACAGAAGCTGTTATAGCCTCTTAGTCCCACACCCTGGGTCATGCTACTGTACCAGCATTAGCTACCAGTTGATATTTTCCCTCAAAAAGAAACCAGTGTTGGTTTTACTAAGTACACATAACTTCATGAAATGGTTGACTGTGAATTACTCAGTACCCTGCATTATAATAATGAGGAAATTACAATGTTTTTATTATTAAAACCATCACCATAGTTTTCATGTATTTGTTTATTTAACTTCATGTACACACCTTTATTGTCCTAAGATGCATTCTAAACAATTGCTGTTGCATCAAAGTGCCTTGGTACTTTTGATCGGTTTTGTCCAATTATCTTCGAGAAGAATACATCAATTTTCAAAGCAAAAGTTTAATAAATAAAAGTTTCACACATTGAAACAGAGAATCTATTGATATGTGGAGATTTGGAAGGGCTGTGAATGAAAGTAGTGATGGAAGTGAAAAAGACGTATGTTATAGGCTGTGGTGGGTAAATCTAACTTCATCCATTAGACTCAGACTCAGTAATGGGGTGGGCTAGTGGTGTCCTGTTGACACAACTGGAAGTTTCTTGAACTAAGATGGACAGCCTGTCCCAACAAACTTTTAAAAATCTGTAGGTAGATTTAAGATTGACACTGATAAAATGGGACATGTTTGAACCTAAAGTCTAAATCAAAGATGCACTGGATAAAGTAATGGTGTGTGAATGTCACCCAACTGAGTAAAGAAGCCTAGAGGGTCACATGGCAAAATTTAGATGAGATGGTGGGCCCATCACTTACTAGCTATGACTTTGGACCTGTGATGGCATCTCTTGGTCTTAGCCTTCATGTTCGGTATGCAGAAGGCATCTTCTACATGGGTGATTCTCTCTGCCAGGCCACCACTGGTGGTGAGCAAATGGCAACTCTGTCTTAGACCCTGTTTGGTTGGACATTTGAGTAGAGAAGGTTGCACATTGACAAAGCGAGTACCAGAGGTGGTGAGCACCTGAGCAACAATGATTCCTATTAGTTAACAAGCAGCATAGAAGGTGATTTGATGGAAAATAATTTTGAAATAGTTGATGTGTGAATTAATTTTCTCATTACTGTGACAGAACACCCAACTAAAGCAAGTTTTGGAGAGAAAGATTTACTTATGCTCACGATGGTGATGGAGGCACTGGGACAGGAATGGCTCAGTGGTGGCAGTAGCTGGCTCACATGTGGGTAGGCCAGAATATAGACAACAGTCAGGAACCTGGGTGGACTATAACCTTCAAGGTCACCCCTAACTACCCACTTCCTCCAGCTGAACCCCACCTTCTAAAGGTTCTAGAGCATCCCAGATATGCACCAATTGAGGATTGCCCATGTAATGACACATGTAAGTATGTGAGGGACATTTCACATCTAAACCATGGCAGTAACACAGGTGTTTATCAATTGTAAAACTTATCTCATGGTTTAAAAATGTTTTCCTATTTTCTAACATTGAATAGTAATATAATGTTATTATAATACATGATTTTATAGTAAACATATATATGTATATAATATATACTGATAATAAAGATATAACTAAATAAAATATAATGTTAAAGTTAAAGGAAAACCATTGTCAGTGCACTTGCATTGGAGTTGGTGGACCCTATCTTACCATCAAGGGGGCACTTCACAGAGAGGCCACTTATGAAGATGAACTGTGGTGAGACAAACCCATTCTAGCCAACCACCGACCCTGGTCATCCGGAGTCCCTGCCCTCTTGGACCTCACAGTTACAGCACAATGTTTTTCTTTTGTTTTCTTCAGCTCCCTTTATTGTGACTTAGGGTTTTCTATCACTTGCTCCTAGAATCAAGCTGACTCATGTGTGTGCTTGTTTTACTGGCCTGTTTCCCATGGAATGTGTGGTCACAGTTAGAATCTTAATTCCTCCTAAGTTCCCATGATAAGACTAAAAATTAAATTCCATCCTTCTCAACAGAACCAAAAAGCTAGGACATCCTTGAGGCTACTACAGTGCTTCTTGGAATCTGAGGACATAATACACACACACACACACACACACACACACACACAGAGAGAGAGAGAGAGAGAGAGAGAGAGAGAGAGAGAGAGAGAGAGAGAGAGAGAGCATTTGGAGAATATAGTGGAATCTCTCCATCTCATCAAACACAGGATGGAAGGAGAGAGACAGCTCTGTGGGATGCTCTGTTGTGAAAGCCAGGCATCTCTGAGTAAGTCAACTGCTTTTCTCTGTAGACTTCTCACACACAATGAAAGCAACACACATAAACGCCAGCCAGGCCCTCTCGTGTCCTCTCATCACAAACTGATTTCCTCTTTGCTTTTATCTCAGAGGTTGCTAATATCACAAATAGGCAGTTCTTTGAAGTCCGAGGGAAGGGACCAGAGGGGGCAGCACAACAGTACAGTGACCAGGAAACTTCTCCAGTAAACAGTGTCAGCACTTTAGTCAGTAGAAGGAGGGGGGCACCACCAGTTGATATGGGACACTATTGACCCCCTGTTTTCTTAGTCAGAGTGAGAACAGAAATCTTGCCCTTGTGTATCTTTGGGGTGAAGGTATAGAGGAAGAGTGGTGGGTCATCTAGGCACAGTAAAAAGTTATACAAAGGTCCTTTTCAGTTGTGGTGTGTCCTCTGGGTGACATGGTTAATGGCCGTGTCCTGCACAACTTGGTCCAAGAAACCTGACTAGAGTGGTGAGTGAATGAAGAAAGGACAGAAACATGTGTACAGAAAATTTGAGATCAGGTGGGTTGTATACACTGACTGAATAGCACCAACTGCATGGCAACCCTAGCCTCCACACGTTTATTATGTCCAGCACAGGGGGAGGGCTTGCCTAGTCTTGGTGAGAGTCTCTGTAGGTGAGCAATCTTAGGCTGCAGTCATCCAGGAGGAGGAAGCTGCTGGGGTTACAAGGTTTTGCACAAACCACCAACATTCACACTAAGCAGAGGGAGATTTGTGTTTCCTCTCGATGATGCCCACTCCCCACGAGAAAGCTTTGCCTTTTCCCATGAGGCACTGGTGTCCTGCCTGTTTCAATAGTACACATGTAGTCAGAACTTTATCCACTCATTCACTCACTCCCCGACACACACACACACACACACACACACACACACACACACACACTAAATTACACACATGTAGTCAGAACTTTACCCACTCATTCACTCAGCACCCCCCCACACACACACATACATACACACACTAAATGGCAATTGAAACACAGACTTAACTTTTGCTTTTGTCTCTCTGTGGTGGGTTTCCCATTTATATCCTGCCATAGACTTAGAAGCATGAGATCTGGCAGACATGGAGGTGTTTGCTTTAAACCTTATATATCAAGGGAAAAGCACAACTCTCCCTTGAAAAGGGACAAGAAGCATTTATCTGTAACCAAATATGAGTGATCATGGTCTGGAAACACATCCATGCTACCCTAAACTTCATGTTTCAACATGGTATGTACATTGATGAAGTCTGAAGAACAAACAAAGCCATAAAACAGGGCACTTTTCAAATATGTTGGTGGACATGTCAAGTGTTCAGGTTACAGCAGAGCAAAGAAGTCTCAGCTCTCATGGCATTCTTAACCTTTTGGTTTGTGGAAGTTAGTGTTCTGTTCTTTATCTACATACATACATGCATGCATACATACATA
This sequence comes from Cricetulus griseus, assembly GCF_003668045.3. NCBI lineage: Eukaryota > Metazoa > Chordata > Mammalia > Rodentia > Cricetidae > Cricetulus > Cricetulus griseus. The sequence continues at coordinate 224,471,896 of NC_048597.1, read as the reverse complement.
CATACATACATACATACATACATACATACATACATACATACACATACACACCTTACTGAATGGATGGCTCCCCTTTTTCTCTCTACCTGCCAGCCTCACCTATCCCGGTCCAGTCTAGCTCTTGGCCATTCAGCTTTATATTAGACCAGACAGGCACCTTAGACAGGCAAGGTAACACAGCAACATATCTTTACATAATTAAACAAATGGGGCATAAACAAATGCAACACACATTTACATTTTAAACAATTATTCTGCCACACAAACAAATGTAACAACACATCTTTACTTAGTTAGACAAATATTCTATTCCACAACAACACCTTAGCTTCTCAAAATCATTATTGTAAATTTTGGAAATTAGCCCTCTGTTAAATGTGGGGTTGATGAAGGTCTTTTCTTATTCTGTGGGCTGCAGTTTTGTCTTGTTGACTGTGTCCTTTGCCTTACAGAAGCTTCTCAATTTCAAGAGGGCCCATTTACTAATTGTCTATCTCAATGTCTGATACTGGTGTTATGTTCAGGATGTGGTCTCCTGTACCCAATTGGTTCAAGGGTGCCTCCCACTTTCTATTCTGAGAGGTTCTGTGGCTGTTGGTCTGGTCACAGGGAACAACTTGGGAGATTCTTTGGAGCTAGAATCTGTGGCAGCCACCTGCCTCTTGAGTAAGTGTAATCTCTCCAAATAAACTTCATTTAACCTGTACTGAGTCTAGTGAAACTTGATTGCCATGGGATAAGGTTCAGTGTGGCTGGAATTATGTTGAGGTCTTTGATCCATTTGGACTTAAGTTTTGTGTATGGCAATAGATATGGATTTATCTGCAATTTTCTACATGTCAGCATACAGTTATGACAGCACCATTTGTTGAAGATGTTTTCTTTATTCCATTGTATAGCTTTAGCTTCTTTGTCAAAAATCAGGTATTCATAGGTATGTGGGTTAATATCAGGGTTTTCAGTTTCATTCCATTTGTCTACCTGTCTATTTTCCTGCCAATACCAAGCTGTTTTCAGGACAATCGTTTTATAAAAAAGCTTGAAATAAGGGATGGCGATGCCTCTGGAAGTTCCTTTATTGTACAGGGTTGTTTTGGCTATCCTGGGTCTTTTGTTTTTCCATATAAAGTTGAGTATTGACCTTTCAAGGTGTGTGAAGAATTGTGCTAGGATTTTGATGGGGATTGCATTGAATCTGTAGATTGCTTTTGGCAAGATTGCCATTTTTACTGTGTTGATCCTGCCTATCCAAGAGCATGGGAGATCTTTCCATTTATTGGTATCTTCTTTAATTTCTTTCTTTAAAGACTCAAAGTTCTTGCTATACAGGTCTTTCACTTGTTTGGTTAGCATTACCCCACAATATTTTATGTTGTTTGTGGCTATTGTAAAGGGTGATGTTTCTCTGATTTCTTTTTCAGCCCATTGTTCATCTGTATATAGTAGTGCTACTGATTTTTTTGAGTTAATCTTGTATCCTGCCACTTTGCTGAAGGTGTTTATCAGTTGTAGGAGTACCTTCTTAAGAGTTTTCAGTCACTTATGTAAACTATCATATCTCCAAATAGTGAAATTTTGACTTCTTCCTTTCCAGATTGTATCCCCTTGATCTCCTTTTATTGTCTTATTGCTTTAGCTAGTGCTTCAACTACAATATTGAAGAGGTATGGAGAGAGTGGACAGCCTTGTCTTGTTCCTGATTTTAGAGGAATAGGGTGGAGTTTCTCTCCATTTAGTTTGATGTTGGCTGTCGGTTTGCTGTATATTGCTTTTATTATATTTAGGTATGTTCCTGTTATTCCTGATCTCTCCAACACCTTTATCATGAAGAGGTGTTAGATTTTTGTCAAAGGCTTTTTCAGCATATAGTGAGAAAATCATGTGGTTTTTCTTTTGCAGTTTCTTTATATGATGGATTACATGATGGATTTTTGTGTGTTGAACCATCCCTGCATCCCTGGGATGAAACCTACTTGATCATGGTGGATGATTTCTCTGATGTGTTCTTGGATTTTGTTAGCCTGTGTCTTATTATAGGCAAGTTAAGACAATTGACCTTGAGGGATATTAATGAAAATTGATTAGCAATTATTGTTTGTTTTGGATTTGTTGTTGATGGTGGTATTTTGTGTGGATTTCCCCCCTCTTTTTCTTTTGGTGTTTGGTAAAGTGGGAATATCTATTGCCTATGTTTTTGTGAGTGTAGTTATCTTCCTTGGGTTGGAGTTTTCCTTCTAGTACTTTCTGTAGGGCTGGATTTGTGGATATGTATTGTTTAATCTGGTTTTGTCATGGAATATTTTGTTTTCTCCCTCTATAGTGATTGAAAGCTTTGCTGGGTATAGTATTTTAGGCTGGCATCCATGTTCCCTTAGCATTTGTACGACATCTATCTAGGACCTTCTGGCTTTCAGTGTTTCCATTGAGAAGTTGGGTGCAATTCTGAGAGGTTTGCCTTTATATGTTTCCCAACCTTTTCCCTTTGCTGCTCTTCCTATATTTTCTTTATTCTGTCAGTTCTGTGTTTTGATGATTATGTGGCAAGGGGACTTCTGCTTCTTGTACTTTCATAGGCATATCCTTCTTTAGGTTGGGGAAGTTTTTTCTTCTATGATTTTGTTGAATATGTTTTCTGTACCCCTGAGCTGTATTTCTTCCCCTTCTTCTATACTCATTATTCTTAGGTTTGAACTTTTCACGGTGTCCCATATTTCCTGGATATTTTCTGTTAGGGATTTGTTGGACTTGAGATTTTTTGGTCAATGACTCTATATGCTCTAGTGAGTCCTCAACACCTGAGATTCTCTCTGCCATATCTTGTGTTCTATTGGTTATACTTATATCTGTAATTCCTGATTGTTTACCCAGCTTTTTTTATTTCCAGAATCCCCTCATTCTGTCTGTCTTTTATTATTGCTATTTCAGCTTTCAAACCTTCAACTGTTTAAATTTTTTCTTTACTTGTTTGGTTGTTTTATCTTGGTTTTCTTTGCATTCTTTAAGAGCTTTGTTTATTTCTTGAATTTTTGGTTTTTCTTTTCCTTCATTTCTTTAAGGGATTTTCTCATTTCCTCTTTGATGGTTTCTTCATAAATTTGCTCTTGAGGTCCTTCTCCTGTGTGTCATCTGTGTTGGAGTGTTCAGTTCTTGCTGGTGTAGAGTCTGTAGATTCTGGTGGTGTCATGTTGGTCTTTCTGTTGTTGAGTGTGTTCTTATACTGTTGTCTTCCTTTCCCTTCTTTGAGTAGGTGTAGGTTGGGTCTCTCCCTTTCCTCTCATCTCCTGGTGGGCATAGGTGGGCCAAGACTTCAATATCAGCAACTCTGGATGGTCAAGCCTCTCCTGGTGTTCTCACTCAAGAGGAGGATGTAGGGGGACCAAGACTGAGGTGTGAACAGACTCCGGGTGGTCTGTCCTGCTGGGGCAGATCCACTACATTGGGAGCAGACCCAGGAAGTTCCAATGGGGGAAATGGGGCAAGTTGAGCTCCAGCGGAGCCCACACTCACCCCAAGCAGAGGGCAGAGGACAGACGAGGTGGGCATAACATTTTTTTGTACCTTTCTTTTAGTACATAGCTGCTACTTGCTTATGCATAGACAAGAAATCTCAGCAACATGCCCCTGCTGTAATTATCTCACAACATTCAAGATGGTGGGTGTCGCAGAAATACATCCTGTATCCATTCATTCTCTGACAGAGGGCTTCATGTCTTCTTAATACATATTTAAATATGGAAACGTGACTAAGCTTTATTTTGTATTCATGGAAAAGTTGTCTCTTCCAGTCCCTACATCCCTGTATGACAACAGTTTCTCACAGTCCCAATTGATGTGTCAAGTCAATTTCTGAAGATAAGATGTTCTAAAATATAGAGGTTGCTTGGAACAAGAATTCCAATGTGGAGAATGTTACCCCAGGCAGGCCTGAAAAGAGACCTCATATACTGTGCTTTGAAGCTGCTTCAAGGTGATACCACAGAGAAAGTGAGTCTTCTGCCTCAGCACAGCTAACCAATAATTCTATGGTTCTTAATAGAACCCCAATTCTCTGTTTCTGCTAGGTGCAATGTGATCTGTGAATAGCAGCCTCTTGCCAACTTCTTGGTAGGATTGCATAAGAGAATGTTAATCACCCAACATATTTTATCCTAAGCTTGAGTAAGACTCACAAGAAGCCAAACAGGGGCTGAGCATGCTGTAGTCTGTCTTCCATTGCTGTGCTGTGGTTATCAGTCTCAGTTGTCAGAGGAGGGAAAAAATTACTACAGTGAGGAGGATAGACCAAGTCACCATCCCCAAGATGGGCTGAGAATCTAACCTGAATGTATCTTTGTTAATGCCCTATACCTAACCACAAGGAGATGATTGCATGGAGCACATTGCTCCATGACCATTGTATGCTTCAGATTGCTGAACCCAATGGGGTCATAATTTCCTGTTGTATCTTGTGTTTACATAATGTGTATGTTGCTCTTTTCCCCGTAATTTGACTATCTCCTGTAGGGGAAGCTGTAGCCATGCCTACTTAGGGGCTGGCTACAGGTGTGCCTAACCACACTTGTGAGGGCGTGGTCAGGGTGATGTAGAGTGATACTGTGTTTTCTCTTTCGGTTTCACTTTGGTTCTTGCTGGACAGACCGCTGCCATGCCGGCTGGCTAGGTCACTCTGTAAGTAAGGCTTTTCCCTATTAAATACCCTTATATTTCTACCTGACTCCGTATTGGTAATTTCCCACTATAATCTCCTTCCTTGATCTTTTTACTAGTATGGCTTTCTGTTTCCCTCTTCCCTTGCCCCTCCACCATGTTTATCTACAATTCTCATGACCCCCAACTATCCCAACTTCCTGGGCTAAGCCATATTTAATGATGTGGTATGAATTTTGAGAGTCCAGCCCCTCAAGGAGGGAAAGGTATGGTGGCAAGAACCAATACACCTGCCATGAGGAGTTTGCCATATGGAAGTAGAGTACAATGGAGGCTGATGCATGAGAGCCGGCTCCCTTATGAGCAGCATCAGACTCCTAAGATGCTGTCACCCACATTAGAATGGGTCTTCCCTCCCAACTTGATCCAGTGTATGAACTCCTATAACATGCCCAGATATTTGTCTTCTAAGTGATGCTAGAACCAGTCATATTGACAATAGTAACCATCACTGGTTCTTCTTTAGAATACTCTGGCCAGTGAGCCCCAAGGATCCTCCTGTCTCTACATCTCCAGCTTTGGGATTGCTAGAGTGCATCAGTACTGCTGAGTGTCTAACTCAGGTCCTCATCCTTGTGTGTTTAGGGCATCACAGACAGCCATTGTGGCAGACCAGCATTGGCTGCATTTCTGGGCATCCAGAAGTAATAGAGTTCTAGGTATGCATGGTACCTTGTCCTTGTTTCTAACTGTCCTTCCCTGGCCTTCTACCATGTTGTATCATCACCTTGTATCAGGTCGTCAATCCCACTCAGCTCTGGTTTCTCCCTTTTGATCATGAGATTCCTCTCCTGTTATCTTATCTCCACTGATTTCTCATTCCCCAATAGTCTTTATTGAATCCCATTTGCATGTCTGGACTGTCCAGTTATGTTAGCTACCATGCTTACTCCTTCAGAGTGATTTAGGGACATCGTTTTAGACTGGCCATACTTTGAGCATCTAAGGCCCTTTTCTCTTGTTTAGCCTGGCCCTCTTTCAGTCCTTGGTGACATTTAAGTCAGTCTTTAGGCACTGCCCAAGCAAAACTGCCAGGAGTTCCCTAGTAAATGTTTCTTACTGCCTACTTTGTTCCCTAAGATGAATTCCACTCACTGAAACACCAAGTTTCTATTACTCCCAGACATTCTAGGAAATCCTGCCAGGTGCTGCAGGCCTGGGCTTTCAACTGAGCCCTAACAAGGGACTTACACAGAAGATGGGGCCTGGGATACAGCATTGTTGGTTAAATGAATGAAACCCCAGGTTCAGCTGCTGTCCCCACATAAAATAGGCATGATGATAAAAGTTTGTGTCCTAGTACTTGGGGGAGGTAGAGGTAGGAGGGTCATGATCATCTTTAGCTACATTTGGAGTTTAAGGGCAGCCTGAGCTTCATGAGACCTTACCTCAAAAATAAATATGAAATCTAGTTCAGATTTATCCTAAAAATGTCTCTATAAACAAAACTGGAATAATGACAATGTCAATGGGCATAATATCATAGAATGGGGAATTTTCAGTGGATGGGTCTCACCCATAGAACTAGATGGCTAATGAATACTAGGAGTAGAGTTAGCCTCTCCCAGGGATAAGGCCTCTTCTTGGTTGTCCACTGCAGAGTGGTCAGTCCTAAAACCATATACACACAGACAACAAAAACAGACTCGGCAGGTTGTACTTCTCTCTCTCTCTCTATCTATCTCTCTCTCTCTCTCTCTCTCTCTCTCTCTGTGTGTGTGTGTGTGTGTGTGTGTGTGAGTGTGAGTGTGTGCAAACCTAATCAAAGAAAAAGAGGCTATCAACATGAAGGGGGCATGAGTTGAGTTGGAAGAAGGGTGCTATGTTAGGGGGAGGAATGGAGAGTGGAATCAATATAATTTTATTTCAATAAAACCATATTTTAGAAACTAAGTTGTGCATTGGTGGTACATGCCTTTAATCCCAGCATTCAGGAGACTGAGGCAGTTGGAGCTCTGTGAGTTTGAGGCCAGCCTTATCTACAAAGTGATATAGCCATAACTATTACAAAGAGAAACCCTGTCTTGAAACACCAAATAAATAAATAAATAAATAAATAAATAAATAAATAAATAAATAAAATGAGATAACAGGATGGTTGTATACTGACTGGCATAGCAGGCACCGCACTGGAAGATATGGAAATATCAAATATTGTCCAAAAGAGACTTTGAATTGTTTGTTTTGATGTTGGAATTTTTGCCTTTAGTCAGACAAAGCATTTCATAGTCCTGTTCACTCTCTAGTGCATAACATGAAGTTCAGTTCCAAAAGATCAATCCCCAGTCAAGCCAGGATGCTTCCTGTTGACTGTACATGGTACTTAACAAAGATGTCTCACACCAGTGCCCTGAAGACAAGCCTTTAATAGCCAACACTTCTGTTTTCAAGCTGCAGACGGTAGGGGTAGATAGAAGTCCATGTGTGACGGACAGCTGAGGGCCTCTTCTCTGTACCACAAGCTTCTCTCTTGGAACAAGGCCAGCTTGAGCCTGTCTGGATTCCTTGTGAGCTGGCTCCAAACTAACATATTTATTATCGAGGAGGAAAAGTCGCCTGATGCTGGATCACTGATGTTTGCCTTGCAGTGTTTTCTTGCAGAAAATTGCAAGAAAGTGATTGAAACGATCTTGGCAAGGAAACCACAGAGAAATCTGCCCTTTTTAAGGGCAAAGTCTTCAAAACATCCTTGCAGATTGAGAAAATGGGCTATTTCCTTTTTACTCTGTTTTTATAAGATGAATGATGCATCAGGAAAATAAATAATGACAGCGTAGGAAGGGTCAGTGCTACTGTTATTTCAAAGGCTGGAGCATTCTCACAGAATGTTTTAAGTACCCTTGTTTAGCAGGTTGGCAATTCATTTATAAAAGATGATTTAGCCCAATGCTTATAAAATATCTGAATTCTGTTGGTATAACACACAAATCTCTCTCTGTCTCTGTCTCTCTTCTCTCTCTCTCTCTCTCTCTCTCTCTCTCTCTCTCTCTGTGTGTGTGTGTGTGTGTGTGTGTGTGTGTGTATGTGCACACATACACACGTGTGAATGCGTGTCTATGTGTAGAGTTTGGGAACAGATAGAGCTCCAGGCATTTCTTAACTACATTTCTTAACAGGAATGTATATTACTACCTAACTGTCATCTCCTTCCTAGTCAGCAACATTATTAATCTCTCTTCAAACTTTTCAAGTGAGTGTGAATGCACACTTAACAGAAATTAGGGAAACTTGCACAGAGCCATGCTTCTTAGCACTTCTTGGTAATGAAGAGGCACATTCTTAATTAAGAATAATTGAGAATGTGAAAAGTATAACCATTGAACTGTATTTTGCAGAGTGGGCTCTGCAGCATTTTGGTCAAAGGGATTAAGATACTATTTATGCACAAGAACTTGATGTCAGATGCTTAGAAAATATCAAGGTAAAATAAGGTACAATTTATGGAATTCCGGCAGCATCCTGTCCCCATGTAACTGGTTACAGTCTATGAGATGGGAACTAATTTCTGGTACACAAGGGCAGTGCAGGGATGTGACTTTGCACAGTTTTCTCAGGGATAGCTTCTCCCTTCAGCATCTCATTGCTAGACCTTAATTTCAAATCACATGTTGTTCCTTTATTCTTTTCTTGTTCTTCTTTGTCCTCCCTTCTCCCTTTAGAAAAAGATATATGGACGTGGATGGACCTAGAGAAATGGCTCAGCAGTTGAGACCACTTGATGCTCCTTCAGAGGACCCTGATTTGATTCCCAGCACCCATAAGATGGCTCACACATTGTATAACTCTAACTCTAGGAGACAAGTTAAAGGGATTGGTAATACAGATGGTGGGCTGTGTAGGTTTTACTACAGCTTTGATAACATCGGAATTCTGAGGAAGATAGCATTTGAAGCTGTCAGATATTGCCTATTTACTATGTTCTATGGCTTCCTAGCACTCCACACTCCCAAGACTGTGGCATCTGCAATGGAGGGTAGTGGTAATATTGTCCTCACTGCTTTCCCTTGCATCACTGGTGGGAAGCTCTGGGATGCTGTCTGGGATCTGAGATACTTCCTCAGTGTTTACTTAGTTGGATTTGTGGCAGAAGGTGTTGGATGAGAGAGACATGTTGGAATCTCAACTTTCAGCTCTTAACCATATTATGTTCAGGACTTTGGCAAATTGGCTGCTTTGCATCTTGTTTTGAGGAGAAGGAGCCATGAATAAACATGTTGCATCCCCAGTAACTAATGCAACATAAATCTTACAGAAAGTGGCAGGTAGGCATAATGTTAACATAGCTATGTTCAGGAGTGAATGATGAATTTGGGAGTTGTTTTAGAGGTGGAGTTTTGAGCTGCTTTTCTGTGAAAGGAGAAAGAAATGCCTTTATTTACCTGTTATTTATTCATCTGTTTGTCTATCATATCTCATCTGTTTGTCATCTCTTATATACTTACTCATCTGTCCCTTGTTTAATTATCATCCATCTATCATCTGTCGATTCATCTGTCATCTGTTTAGCACCTAGCAGTCTGTCTGTCGGACTGTACATCTACCTTCCTATTATCTCTTATCTATCACCTTTCATCTACTTATCCCTAATATTTTTTTTTAAATTTTATTTTATTAGTTCTAGTTAGGGAACAAGCTTATTTCAAGTCCCTTCTCCCTCTCCCTCCCCTCACCCCCAAACTTTCTCCCCCACCCCCAGCCCATCCCCCCAACCCCATCCACCCACTACTCCCCAGGCAGGGTAGGGCCCTCAACGGGAGCTCAGCAAAGTCCACCAAGTCTTCCTATGCTGATCCTGGGCCCTTCCCCATGTGTCCAGGGCCAGAGTGTAACCCTTCATATGGGATGGGCTCTCAAAGTCCCTTCTTGCACCAGGGAAAAATACTAATCCACTACCAGAGGCTCCCTGGAGTGCAGAGGCCTCCTTATTGACATCTATGTTCTGGGGTCTGGATCAGTCTTGTACAGGCCTCCTGGACAGCATCTGGGGTCGATGTGCTCTCCCTTGTTCAGGCCAACAGTTCCTGTGGGTTTCTCCATCCTAGTACAGACCCCTTCGTTCTTCATTCCTCCCTCTCTTCAACTAAATTCCCGATTTCGGCTCATTGTATATCTGTGGATGTCTGTCTCTGTTTCCATCAGCCACTGGGTGAGGGCTCTAGGATGGCATAAAGAGAAGTCATCAATCTCATTTTAGGGGGAGGGTTTTTAGGTTATCCTCTCCACCATTGCCTGGATTGTCAGATCGTGTCATCCTTGTAGGTCTCTGGAGATCTCCCTGGTTCCTGATCCCTTCTCGGGCCTACAGTGGCTCCCTCTGATATCGTTTCTCTCATCTTGCTCTCTTTCCTCTATTCTTCCCCCAACTCAATGTTTCTGCCCCTCCATTTCCTCTCCTCTTCTCCTCTTCTCTTGCTCTTATTGTAGCAGCTCCTTCCCCCCCCCTCATGCCCCCAATTAGTTCGGGAGTTCATGCCATTTCCATTCCTGGGGACCATTTAACCCTTAGAGTCCTTCATGTTTCCTAGTTTCTTTGGTGAAGAGCATTATATACTGGTAGTCTTTTGTTCTATGTCTAAAATTCATATATCAGTGAGTACATACCTTGCTTGTCTTTTTGTGACTGGGTTACCTCACTCAGGATGGTTTCCTCTAGTTCCATCCATTTGCCTGCGAATTTCAAGATTCCATTGCTTTTTTCTGCTGAGTAGTACTCCATTGTATAAATGTACCACATTTTCTCAATCCATTCTTCAATAGAGGGGCATCTAGGTTGTTTCCAGGTTCTGGCTATTACAAACAATGCTGCTATGAACATGGTTGAACATATGTCCTTGTTGTAAGTACATGCCCTATTTGGGTATATACCCAAGAGAGGAATGGCTGGATCTTGAGGTAGACTGATTCCCATTTTTCTGAGCAACCGCCATACTGATTTCCAGAGTGGTCTTACAAGATCGCACTCCCACCAGCAATGGAGGAGTGTTCCTTTTTCTCCACATCCTCTCCAGCATAGATTGTCATTGGTGTTTTTTATTTTAGCCATTCTGACAGGCGTGAGATGGTATCTCAGAGTTGTTTTGAGTTGCATTTCTCTGATGGCCAATGATTTTGAGCACTTTTTTAAGTGTCTTTCAGCCATTTCAGATTCCTCTGTTGAGAATTCCCTATTTAGTTCTGCACCCCACTTTTTAATTTCGTTGTTTGGTGTTTTGGTGGCTAGCTTCTTGAGCTCCTTATATATTTTGGAAATCAGTCCTCTGTCAGATGTGGGATCGGTGAAGATCTTTTCCCATTCTGTGGGTGGTCGTTTTATCCTACTGACTGTTTCCTTTGCCTTGCAGAAGCTTCTCAGTTTCAGGAGGTCCCATTTATTAATTGCAGACCTCAATGTCTGTGCTTCTGGCGTAATGTTCAGGAAGTGGTCTCCTGTGCCAATTTGTTCAAGGGTAGTTCCCACTTTCTCTTCTAGAAGATTCAGTGTGGTTGGATTTATGCTGAGATCTTTGATCCATTTGCACTTAAGTTTTGTGCATGGTGACAGGTATGGATCTATCTGTAATTTTCTGCATGTCCGAATCCAATTGTACCAGCACCATTTGTTGAAGATGCTGTCTTTTTTCCATTGTATAGATTTAGCACCTTTGTCAAAAATAAGGTATCCATAGGTGCGTCGATATCAGGGTTTTCAATTCGATTCCATTGGTCTATCAGTCTATTTTTGTGCCAATACCAAGCTGTTTTCAGAACTATGGCTCTATAGTAGAGCTTGAAGTCGGGGATGGTGATGCCTCCAGAAGATCCTTTATTGTAAAGAGTTGTTTTGGCTATCCTGGGCTTTTTATTTTTCCATATAAAGTTGAGTATTGTTCTTTCAATGTCTGTGAAAAACTGTGTTGGGATTTTGATGGGGATTGCATTGAATCTGTAGATTGCTTTTGGCAGGATTGCCATTTTTACTATGTTAATTCTACCTATCCATGAGCATGGGAGATCTTTCCATTTTCTGGTATCTTCTTTAATTTCTTTCTTTAAAGTCTCAAAGTTCTTATTGTACAGGTCTTTCACTTTTTTGGTTAGTGTTACCCCCAGGTATTTTATGTTGCTTGTGGATATTGTGAAAGGTGATGTTTCCCTGATTTCTTTCTCATTGGATTTATCATCTGTGTATAGTAGGGCTACTGATTTTTTTGAGTTAATTTTGTATCCTGCTACCTTGCTGAAGGTGTTTATCAGCCGTAGGAGTTCCCTGGTAGAGTTTTTCGGGTCACTAATGTAGACTATCATGTCGTCTGCAAATAGTGAAAGTTTTACTTCATCCTTTCCAATTTGTATCCCTTTGATCCCCTTTTCTTGTCTTATTGCTATAGCCAGAACTTCAAGTACAATATTGAAGAGATATGGAGAGAGTGGACAGCCTTGTCTTGTTCCTGATTTTAGAGGAAACGCTTTGAGTTTCTCTCCATTTACTTTGATGTTGGCTATTGGTTTGGTATATATTGCCTTGATCATGTTTAGATATGTTCCTGTTATTCCTGTTCTCTCCAAGATCTTTATCATGAAGGGATGTTGGATTTTGTCAAAGGCTTTTTCAGCATCTAGTGAGATGATCATGTGGTTTTTCTTTTTAAGTTTGTTTATATAGTGGATTACATTGATGGATTTTCGTATGTTGAACCATCCTTGCATCCCTGGGATAAAGCCTACTTGATCATGGTGGATGATTTTTCTGATATGTTCTTGTATTCGGTTGGCCAATATTTTATTGAGTATTTTAGCATCGATGTTCATGAGGGATATCGGTCTGTAGTTCTCTTTCTTAGTCATATCTTTGTGAGGCTTGGGTATCAAAGTGATTGTAGCCTCATAGAAAGAGTTTGGCAATATCCCATCTGCTTCTATTGTGTGGAACAGTTTGAGGAGTACTGGAATTAGCTCTTGTTTGAATTTCTGGTAGAATTCTGCAGTGAAGCCATCTGGCCCTGGGCTTTTTTTGGTTGGGAGGCTTTTGATTACTGCTTCTATCTCATTAGGGGTTATAGTTCGATTTAAACTGTCTATCTGATCTTGATTTAATTTTGGTAAGTGATATTTATCCAGAAAGTTGTCCATTTCCTTTAGGTTTTCCAATTTTGTGGAATACAGGTTTTCAAAGTATGACCTAAAGATTCTCTGGATTTCCTCAGTGTCCGTTGTTATGTCTCCCTTTTCATTTCTGATTTTGTTAATTAGCATGCTCTCTCTCTGCCTTTTGGTTAGTTTGGCTAGAGGTTGTCTATCTTGTTGATCTTCTCAAAGAACCAACTCTTTGTTTCATTGATTCTTTGTACTGTTTTCCTAGTTTCTACTTTGTTGATTTCGGCTCTCAGGTTGATTATTTCCTGGCGTCTACTCCTCCTTGGTGAGTTTGCTTCCTCTTGCTCTAAAGCTTTCAGTTGTTCTGTCAATTCTCTAATGTGACTTTCCTCCAGTTTCTTCATGTGAGCACTTAGTGCTATGAACTTCCCTCTTAGCACTGCTTTCAGGGTGTCCCATAAGTTCGGGTATGTTGTGTCTACATTCTCATTAAATTCTAGAAAGTCTTTGATTTCTTTTTTTATTTCTTCCTCAACCAAGGAATGGTGCAATTGGGAGTTATTCATTTTCCACGTAAATGTAGGTTTTCTGCAATTCGTATTGCTGTTGAATTCTAGCTTTAATGCATGGTGGTCTGATAAGATACAGGGGGTTATTTCAATACTTTTGTACCTGTGGAGGTTTGCTTTGCTGCCAACTATGTGGTCAATTTTTGAGAAGGTTCCATGTGGCGCTGAGAAGAAGGTATATTCTTTTGTGTTTGGATGGAATGTTCTATAGATATCTGTTAAACCCAGTTGTGTCATAACTTCTTTCAGATCCTTTGTTTCTTTGTTAAGTTTCTGTCTAGTAGTTCTGTCCAGTGGTATAAGGGGGGTGTTGAAGTCTCCTACTATAAGTGTGTGTGGTTTTATGTGTGGTTTGAGCTTTAGTAATGTTTCTTTTACAAAAGTGGATGCTTTTGTATTAGGGGCATAGATGTTCAGGATTGAGACTTCGTCTTGATGGACTTTTCCTGTGATGAGTATGAAATGCCCTTCTTTATCTCTTTTGATTGCTTTCAGTTTAAAGTCTAATTTGTTAGATATTAGTATTGCTACCCCAGCTTGTTTCTTGAGCCCATTTGATTGGAAAATCTTTTCCCATCCTTTTACTCTGAGGTATCGCCTGTCTTTGAATTTGAGGTGTGTTTCTTGTAAACAGCAGAAGAATGGATTCTGTCTTCGTATCCATTCTGTTAGCCTGTATCTTTTTATGGGTAAGTTAAGACCATTGACATTCAGGCTTATCCCTAATATTAATGTATTTGTATATATATTATCCAATCTATCTGCTGTGTGTTTATTTATTAGCTGTCTAGTTATCATTTATATATTTGTTTCTCTGTCATCTATCATCTATATCTGTTTACCTGTCTATATATTTACCTTCTTATCATCTCTTATCTATCATCTTTCAACTATTTATCTCTATTATTTATGTATTTGTCAATAATAACCCATCTGTCACCCGTATGTTTATAGCATGTCTAGTTGTCATTCATAGATTTATTTCTGTATCATCTATCTATCAGCCTTTCCATCATCTGACTGTCATCTATCAATTCTGTGGTGCTGGGGATGAAACTGAGAGCCTCGTACATGCTTTGAAAGCACCTTGCTACTTAGCTACATTCCATACCAGGAATGGTTTTAGGTCCCAGGAATTTCTTGTGTGGTACCTTACAAGCAAGGATAACATTGACTTGCAATGCCTAGAAACTTCCAGCTGAGAGTTACTGCCCCAGTGGATTCTGATGGCAGAGATAGGAGCTGGGTCTTCTCATGCTAGTGGGCCTTTGGTTAAACCTTAAATGACAGGGCAAGCAGCCATTGGTTCTATGAAATTTAGGGAGAACCTCAAACTGTATGTTAGTCTTCCCATTTTGTAGGAGAGGATGTTAGTCTTCACCCAAAGTTGGAGAGGATGCCAGTCTCGCCACACTGTAGGAGAGGATGTCAGTCATCTATCCACACTGTAGTAGAGGATGTCAGTCTTCCCATACTATAGGAGAGGATGTCAGTCTTCCCACAATGTAGTGCAAGATGTCAGTCTTCCCACAGTATAGGACAGGATGTCAGTCCTCCCACACCGTAGGAGAGGATGTCAGTCTTCCCACACTGTAGGAGAGGATATCAATCTCCCCACACTGTAGGAGAGGATGTCAGTCTCCCCACACTGTAGGAGAGGATGTCAGTCTCCCCACACTGTAGGAGAGGATGTCAGTCTCCCCACACTGTAGGAGAGGATGTCAGTCTCCCCACACCTTAGGAGAGGATGTCAGTCTTCCCATACTATAGGAGAGGATGTCAGTCTTCCCACACCTTAGGAGAGGATGTCAGTCTTCCCACACCGTAGGAGAGGATGTCAGTCATCTATCCACACTGTAGGAGAGGATGTCAGTCATCTATCCACACTGTAGGAGAGGATGTCAGTCTTCCCACACTGTAGGAGAGGATGTCAGTCCTCCCACACTGTAGGAGAGGACTGTGCTTCCACATGGTCATCCCATTTGCAGAGAATCCTGCATGCCAAGCTTCCTCTGTTTGTGTAATATCTACACAACACTCCTCATCTATACACTTTTCCATGGCCTAATTAAGGCTAACATTTCTTGCATCCTACTTTAATTCAAAATAATAAAAAAAACTGCTTTAGAACTTATCCTTTTCCTTTAGGTATAGAGAAAAAT
The DNA here is from genome assembly GCF_003668045.3 of Cricetulus griseus. NCBI lineage: Eukaryota > Metazoa > Chordata > Mammalia > Rodentia > Cricetidae > Cricetulus > Cricetulus griseus. Next base: position 224,456,385 of record NC_048597.1, on the reverse strand, counting down.
TATCTTTAAAAATAATCTCTTATTTCAGTCATATCAGGTGGTGAAAGCCTACACTTGGGAGAGGCAGGTAGTTCTCTCAGTTTGAGACCATTCTAATCTACACAGTGATATCCAGGCCTCCAGGCCAGTCAGTGCTTCATAGTAAGACCTTGTCTTTTTTTTTTAAAAAAAAGTCTGTTTATCTAGTATACCTCAAAAAATGGTTTCTCTCCTTGAGTTGTCTTTTCAAGAGTCAGTCAGTTTCCACCTCACCAGAACCTAGAGGGATTTTCTTAGTTCATGGGGCCATGCTAGAGCACAGCCAGCCTTTGCAATAGAGGTCAACAATGACTGTCCCTTGGGTACAAAATTAGTGTCTCTTAATCCCCCCTCAAGGTGTACTATTTGGCACTCCAACTTGAAAGGACTCTAAACTTAGAGGATTTCATTGTCTTTGAGCATTATCCAAAAAATACCTTCTAATTAATCTAATCCCTGCAGACATATGCTTGTTGATCATTCTAAATCAAGAACAAAAATAACCACCCTGCTTAGAAAGCTCTACTTTAGGCATGGAGAATCTTAATATGGGGTGTTTACAGATCAGTTTGCAAAAGCACATGCAGGGGGCTTTGCTTGACCCACCCTGTTTTGTAGCCACAAGTGTCAGTTACAATCATCTTCATGTGTAGACCCAGCCCTTCTGTCTTCCTCCTCCAAGGCCCTACAGAACAATACAACTGTCTCCAGAGGTCCCATGATGTGCTCATATGTTTGAATAAAGTTTATTTTAGTTTCCCCAGTGATTTTATTTTTAAGTAATGTCTATATGAGTGCATGTGGGAGTGTGTGAATCTCGTGAGTGCAGGTGCCTGTGGAGGCCAGAAGAGGGCACTGGACCCTCTAGAGCATGAGTTGCAGGCAGTTAACTGTTTTACAGAACTGTAAATCAAACTCTGGTCCTCTGCAAGAGCAGCAGGTGCTCTTAACCACTGGATCCATCTCTTCAGCTCCCCAACTTCCCTTTAAAGGATAGAAAGGATGAGTTGGTTTGTTTATTTTATATATTCTTTTGCTGATGTTGTTTTGTCAAGTTCCAAAATTAAAGAACTAATTCTTATAGCACAGGTCCGTGGATGATTTGCTTGTGTGAACTCGGTCTTTAGCCCCAACTCAAGATCATTATCTGTTGTACCTTTTTGACTGGGGGTCCAGAAGTAAATCACCCCTTGGACTTTCTCTCCCCTCACTAAATTCCATTTCCTTTCATTTGTGCTGTGTATCTCAGTTTCTAATGTTCTGCATCTCTCTCAATTCTTTCTAAGCTCTTTTATCAACTAGACCTGCTATTTCAGTAGGATCAAGGCTATGCTGACCTTAGTGGTAGGGGATCGTCTAAGATCTTTGGATATACTTTTGTTCTTAAACCCTAGAGTTATAGTAAATAACCACACACTACTGAGCTTTCTTTATCTGTGCTTCACATACTTGCATGAGGATTTAAGTCTTTTATCTCCCTCCGGTCTACTCTGTATTTTGGAAGACAAACAAAAACCTCTTATATTGACTGTGTTTACCAATACCGAATTTGATATCCTATCTACACATAATGCTTTTCCAAGATCAATTATAGCATTGATTGATAATGTTTTCTTTCAAATGCTAGATAGAAGTATCTGATTTGGGGGTTAAGCTGTCTGCTTTGGCAACATGGCTCTCTGTTCTCTAGAAATGACTGCACTTCAATAAACATTTACTTACACATGCTAGATAAAATTTGAGTTCCTGTAATTTTCTTATATTTGGTGTTATAATCCTGATAATCATTTTTAAAGAATATTTATGTGGGCCATGGGAATTGAGCTATTCCCTCTGGAAGAGCAGCCAGTGGTCCTAACATTTGATGCACACACACACACACCATCTTGATAAGAGTGAGGTAAGACAATGTGAGAATGTCAGAAGAATAGCTCCCCTGTAGCTGAGGAAGGTTCTTAACAGTCAGTATTCTTTGTACAGAGCATAGTTGGGAGTATCACGTAAGTGAAGAAGAGGATGTCTGGGAACATCGTCAGTCTAATAGGAGACTCCAGATTCCCTGGTTAATTCACATACCCTTTTTTCAATCAATCTATCTGAACACTAGAGATGCTTATCTTCATCGCATCCATTTTTATGCTTTAACGTACATGGAGCTATTTGGACAACCCCCGCCCACTGCCCTGCTGCCATCTTTACTTTGCAAGCACAGCATGATCTTTCAAGATATTACAAAATGTATCCTCCTAAATCCTTTGGCTTAGCAGTCTTAGATATAGATTGAGTGATATCCTGGAGATGTTTCTTTAAATTAAGGAAAGAGATAGAAAAGCCACCAGGTAGAAGGGTTCTTCATGTTCTATAGATTGTGACCAATTGGTTATGGAAGCATTCAGGCTCTTAAAGAGAAAACAATCTGTATCTATTAGAACAAGCCAAGGAACCAAATTTCCCAGCTTGACTTGATCCAGGCAAATGAGAGAGGAGCTAGCTAATTGATCCATCAGTTAAGCTGGGCTACATAGCTGGAGACCACAGATTTTCTTCTGGATGGAAGGAGATGTTGTTGAGAAGCTCTAAGGTTTGCCATTCCTGTGTGCTGCTAATATATCCCATGGAACTTCCATTTCATAAACTAACTAGTGAAACCAGCTGTGGGAACTCCTTGGGGATATGGTTGGCCTGTGGAGGATGAGGGGCTATGTAACCATCCTGAGGGCTTGGAGCAGCTCTTTTATAGACAGCACATCAGTAATGTTCTTGCTGCTACTTTCCTGTCTCTGGGTTTGGTGACCTGGGTTCTATAAGAAAGCAGACTGAGCCACGAGGAGCAAGGATTAAGCAGCACTCCTCCATGGCCTCTGCATCAGCTCCTGCCTCCAGGTTTCTGCCTCGTGTGAGTCCCCGAGCCAGCTACCAGCCACGAATCTTCAGTTTCAGTTGTTAATGTCTGGCAGTGCTCAGGCCATATTGAGGTTGTCATAGAAATGCTATACAGAAAATTAATTTTTGTTTACTCCAGTTTATAGGGTGAGGGTATGCTATGAGGCCTGGTCCTGAGTGTGTTTTGACATGACAGGGTATGGCTTTTCCCAGTATTGCAGAACACAAGCAGACACAGTGTATCTCCATCACAGACATACTGACATTTTACAATCTACAACACTTTCTGAGGAGTCGGCTCAGTCAGTATAGCACTTGCTGAATAAACTCAAGAGCCTGAGTTCAGTTTAACATCCATAAGGGCAGTGCACACATTTGTAACCCCAGCTCTGAGGAGGTGGAGCCAGACAGACCCTGGGTCTTGCTAACCCTGAATTCTAGTTAATGAGTGAGCAGCAAGTTCCACAAGAGAGTCTGTCTCAAAACATAAGATGAAGAAGTGATTCCCACCACTGGTCTCCAGATGCACACACTCTCCACACACACATATAAACAAAGAGACATACATGAGCACATGAATTCACAGCCACACAATGGAACAGTGACCAGCTCTTGTTTGTCTAGAGTTGTATGATCAAAGGAACATGGAATGCTTAACAGTGTCCCTGGCTTCTGGTCTCTGGATGCTAATGGCACTCCTGTCCTGAAATGATGATCAGAATTGCTTCTTGACAGCGGCAGTTGTCCCCATGGGACAAAATTTTCATAGTTCAAAGCCCTGGGCTCATTCCTACTCTACTGTGAGTAGCTTTGTGATATCATCCGGCCATTATGATGTTGTTGTTAATATTTTGTGGGGCTGTGGTATATGCACATTTGTGTGTGTTGGGGTGTGTATGTCTTTGTACACATGTTCTTGTGCACATAGAAAGGCCAAAGGGTAACAGGTGCCCTGCTGTATCCTTTGAGTTTGGATCTCTCACTGAACGTGGAGGTAGGCTGGTAGCCATCAAGCTCCAGGAATCCTCCTGTCCCTTGCCCGCACAGTGCTGAGCCTATAGACATGCAAGGCCATGATAGGCTTAGATAGGAGTGCTGAGGATTTGAACTCAGACACTCATGTTGCACAGCAAGTACTCTTACCCATGGAGTCATTTCCCCAGCCCTGACTATTTTTTCAAAGTGTGTGGGCTTTATGCTTGAACCACCTTCCTGGCACTTGATTTATTTTTCTAGAACTAGCCTGCAAAATTGAGCTTTGAAGGTATACATCTCCTACTCATTCCAAGACTGTATTCATTTACATAAATTCCTATTTGGTAGAGGCCTGTCTCATGAAGAGACTGTCTAAATTGTGCAGAAGGGCTTCTTTCTGGGACAGAGGCTGAAACAAAAACAGCTCTGGTGTCGTAACCACTCATGTCAATTGAATTATAGGAAAATGACACCTCAGAGCTTAGATATACGAAACCAGCAACATCAAAATGAGGAACATTTTGGGAATGTGTCTGAATTATTTTTGAATGCACAATTTCCATGTAAATGTTTATTTGGGTGAGAAAAACCATAACTATTATCCCCTGTTCTAATAAAGGTCTTTTTTTTTGCCAGATTAAAGAGAACCCGTCAGTGAGCAAGCCAGAACAGTGACGAAGGAAGTATTTTCAGCCTTGAACTTTTCACCCCAAATTCTTGAGTCCACATCTTTATTTTATACTGAAAGAGAATCAAATGACTAAGAAATTAATAGTAAACATCATAGGCTAGCGAGAACAGGTCGTGAATGAAGCTGACCTGCAAACTGTGTGTGTGTGTGTGTGTGAGTGTGTGTGTGTGTGAGTGTGTGTGTGTGTGTGTGTGTGTGTGTGTGTGTGTGTGTGTGAGTGTGTGTGTGTGTGAGTGTGTGTGTGTGAGTGTGTGTGTGTGTGTGTGTGTGTGTGTGTGTGAGTGTGTGTGTGAGTGTGTGTGTGTGTGTGAGTGTGTGTGTGTGAGTGTGTGTGTGTGTGAGTGTGTGTGAGTGTGTGTGTGTGTGTGTGTGTGTGTGTGTGTGTGAGTGTGTGTGTGTGTGTGTGTGTGTGTGTGTGTGTGAGTGTGTGTGTGTGTGTGTGTGTGTGTGTGTGTGTGTGTGTGTGTGTGTGTGTGTGTGTGTGTGTGTGTGGTGTGTGTGTGTACATGTCACAGTATGCGTGCTGGGGTCAATTCTTTTTTTCCTGTGAAATTGATTCTCTACCTCCACCATATGATTTCCTGGAATTGAACTCCAGTTGTCAGGTTTGGCCGAAAGCTCTTTTCCCCCAGTGAGCCACATGACTGACCTCCTATGTAGTTTTTCATTTGCTTTGTTTCTCTTTTACATATCACTGCTTTCCTCTCCTGATTATCTCCAATTTAAAAGGATACATGCTATTATTTAGATGGAAAGACTGAAAGAAGGAAGCTGCCCACTCAGAATCAATCTGCTAAGGGAGCACTGGATCCCCACAAAAGATGTGGATGGAGAGAGGGAGAAAGGACGGGGAAGGGATGGCAATGGGATGGAAGGGCAAGAAAAATGCCAAGGAGCTGCTTATCACTGACAACCCAACTCTGCCCCATAGCACAGCCCTCTGTGCACAGTTTGAAGACTAAGATGAGAACCGTTTCCCATTCCTTGGACTGGTGGTCAGGAACTGAGACTGTAATGACCCAGTCTGAGAGGCTGCTGCCCTTTGAGACTTGTGATAGCATCATAGAGACCATTCTTCCTCTTCACTGAGCAAGGCCAAGCATCTTACTCTATGACTTTTATGTTAGGTGTCAGTACACAGATATCAGTGCACAGGTGTCATCAGCCTTCAGGTGTCAGCACACATGTGTCAGCGCACAGGTGTCAGTACACAGGTACATCAGTACACAGGTTTCAGCACACAGATTTCAACACACATGTGTCAGCACACATGTGTCAGTGCACAAGTGTCAGTAAACAGGTGTCAGTGCACAAGTGTCAGTAAACAGGTGTCATCAGCACACAGGTGTCAGCACACAGGTGTCAGCACACAGGTGTCAGCACACAGGTGTCAGCACACATGTGTCAGTACACAGGTGTCATCAGCACACGGGTATCAGTGCACAGGTGTCAAGCACACAGGTGTCAGTGCACAGGTGTCAGTGCACAGGTGTCAGCCTGAAAAGATCACCCTTTGGAGTCTAATTGGTTCACTGATTGTACAATATAGCCCAAGGATGACATGTTGAAAAGACCTGTGTCTTGAGAAATGGCTCTGTGTTTTGTTCTCAAATCACACTGGGACCAGGATCTCTCTTCTGTTCGCTTGCCAGTTGAAAAGCCAGCAATCCAGAGGTCTAAAGAAGGGTTCCATGTGTTCTCATTCCTTTCTGCCTGAATTCAATCTACCATGCAAGAAAATACCCCATCTACAATGAATGCCAGTGTTCTCATTTATCCTTCTGTCTCTAGAGAGATCTGAGTTGAAACCCAACCATAAGCATCATGTGCCTAGAGACCACATTGTTATGAGACCTCTGGTCCCCTTCTAGGTCCTTTTCATAGGTAACCCTACTCTGGTTTGCTTTTGATTTCTAGGTTGCATCATGTCTGGTACATAACAAATAAGGCAGTGTGTGTATTTCTTAATGCTATGGAGAGATTGTTCCAAATAAATGAGAAAGCACAGTGGTGAGAGGATGGTTCCGTGGGTAAAATGCTTGTTGTGCAAGCATGAGGACCTGAGTTCCATCCCAGAACCCATCTTTAAAAATAAGGTGTGGGTGGTGGCAGTGCATGCTTGAAATACTGCTGCTTGGGAGGCAGAGACAAGTGTGTCCCTGGAACCCACTTGGCAAGTTCCATGCCAGTGAGAGCCAGGCCTCCCAAAGCCAAGTAGTTGGTAACTGAGAATCACACACACACACACACACACACACACACACACACACACACCCCATTCAGGATATGGCAGGAGCTATTTTGAAGGGAATTTCCAAGGAGCTTCCCAGCTCATCTTGTATATTTTATATGGATCCCAAGCAACTTCTTCTTCTAAAACAAGTATGTTTTGCCCCACCCACTTCAAGGTGGATGGAATTCTGGCAGTAGGCTAAGACGAAGGCACCTGCCAGAAAGCTCAGAAAATGCTGACCTGTGGCAGAAGTATGAGAAGTTAGGACTGAACACAGTTCTACATGGTAGTGGTTAACATTTTGGTGCTCAGAGCCCCTCTCTTAATGCCTTTGGGGATAAAGCAAATTGCCTGATCCTTTAGGTTGCCTGATTTTTCATTCTATTTACTTGTGAGTCATTAGTTTTGCCTCCCTAAGTGTATATGTGTGTGGGTGTCTGTATAATGAATACTAGGAAGCCATGCATGGCTTAGCTTATGTTAAAAACTTGAAGTCTGTATAGGAGATAAACATCTTTCTAAAGCAGGCATGACATACTTCCTGTAAAGGCTCAAATCATCAATAGGGACCTAGATATTGGTTGCACCATCTGTGTTGGAACTCCTCAATAATACAAAAGAACTGGACATGGCTGAATTCCAATAAAGTTTTATTTACAAAAGAAACCAAGTGGCAGGCTGAACTTGTCCCACAGTATGCTTGCAGTGTGCAGATGGGTTGTCTATACCTGTCTATAAAATGGCCAGTCATATTGGTGTTAATGCACATATAATCAAATTCAGCTTCAGGGAAAATTTGCATTTCTTGAGTACCCAGTCTTCTTTCCCCACCCCCACCACCTTTGAATCATTACCAACTGAGAAATGGTGCTTCTGTCACCATGACGCTTTGCCCTTGCCCTCTGCTTAATTCTCTTGTCCATCCCTGCCTTGTGCTAAAGCTGCTCCGTGGTGAGCCTCCCTAGTGACAACTGCTATTTGCTTTTCAGAACAATTTAGTGTCCTCAAGCTTCAGCCTGCATCTCTTGAAAAAGATCCTAAGCTGGGCTGCCTGCCTGGCCCGACTCCCTGAGACTGTGGGCTGGAGAGGGTATCACATTTCCAATGGATTAGCTGACTGTTGGGAATGCAGAAGGGTTTGAAAGTCTCTTAACTTCTAAACGCAGCACATAATGGAGTTCTATGAATATTTAATTGAAGTGCAAGACCCAAAGTTCTTTGCAATTAGCTTAAGCATTGCTTTTAGTGGAGAAACTGAGAATTTCCTTGGAGTGTGACAGGATTCTCTCTGCAGTTTTTTGTTTCCCTTCTTCCAGAACCTTCCAGCATCTGGATCATGACCACTTTTATAAAATACTCAGAGTCCATTTCTTTTCATGCTACAGCCAGCACAGCTTTCCTAACTCATTTTAAAGAGCCAGGAGGTTCACGCACAGTGTTGCTTGCTCTTTTAGTTACCCCTCTCTCCTGTCTCCATTTAGAGCCTCAGCGGAACCTTGGCACCACGCCTTGCTGTGGCACCACCTGTTTACTTTTCCAATGAAATGTGAAGCTTGTCTAGAATCTTAATGACCTTTTGCCCTTTGCTACAAAAATCTTAGACTATGCCCTGGCACAAACCCTACCAGAAAAATACTTGGCTGCATGGATGACCCCTCCCACTTGCCTTCTTGCTCGGTGTGATCCAGAGTAAGATCTCCTTATTTGCATGGTGAGAGAGTTTTATAAACCACTGCAGCTCTGTCATAGGCTTTATATCTGATAATCCCCTGTGCTCAACCAGGCTAGGTGCGGCAACTGTGACTTTCAGGAAGTAGCATGTGGTAGAAGAGGGGCAGGAAGTCATGGCTAGAAAAGTGGAGAAGACATCTTAGAGTCGAGAATGGATGGCATTGTTTTCAGAAAAGACAAGGCTTTGTGGATGTGAGCAGCACTGTGCTGAGAAAGCCAATGTGCTGTGTTCCATGAGAGCCATTAAGGAAAGGAGTGTTAGAAGAAAATGGGGAAATTGGGATAGAAGACGGCGTTATAGAGAGCAACTGGGGATTTGACAGCCTAACGTTTAGGAAGACTGGTGTGGGGTAGCATGGACTGAGTGGTCTCTTTCCTGCTGTTTGTACACCCACCCCTCCCCCTTCTTTTCTTGACACTGTAACACGACGGTCACTCAGCATGTATTATGAAGTATATGTATCCAGACTCATAGAGGCCTTGTGTTGCTTCCCTAGATATTGCTACCAATTGTTTTTATTCTGTAATTTTCTTCTCTCTCTCTCTCTCTCTCTCTCTCTCTCTCTCTCTCTCTCTCTCTGTGTGTGTGTGTGTGTGTGTGTGTGTGTGTATTTTGGGGGTGTGGAATGCATGTACACCTGGAGGTCAGTGGTCAGCCTCCATTGTCATTTCTTAAGAGCTGAGACAGAATCCTTACTGTGTCCCCAGGTTAGCCCATTAGATTACTGCCTGGCCAGTGAGCCCCAGGAATCTGCCCACCTCTGTCTTCCCAGTGCTAGGATCACATGTGCATGCTGCCAGACCTGCCTTTGTAGAAACTGTGGCTTCTGGGCTTGAACACTGTCCATCATCCTTGTGCAGCGAACACTTTAGCAATTGAGTAATCGCTCCAGCTCCAAGTCAGCCACTTCTGAACTGGTGAAGGCATCTCTAGTGTGTGCTCCTGTGGCCCCTCCATGGGCAAACATTCATAATCACATCTAAAAACTTGAAAACACAAGTCTGGCCACGTTACTGTACTTGCTCCTTAACCTGGGAGGACACAGGAAAAGTGCCTTCCTGAGTGCTGTCAGCCCTGGGCACTTGGCTCCAGCCACCTACAGGCCTCATCTTGCTTCCTGCTCAATTGTGAACCAACCAAGCTTGATTTTTCTCCTTTCCCTGCATGAACCTGCTCACACTGTCACCTGAGCTGGCCACACCTTATATCCTATCTCCCCTATTTCCTCCTGGACAGTGTGAGTTAGCCCCAACCACGGCCACCTCCCCTGCCAAGATTACTTAGTGAGGCTCTATTTTTGAATGGTCTGACTTGATGAGAGTCCTCTGACTTTTCCTTTTAGTGTCGCAGGTGTTCAGCACAATCTTTGGCATATAACAGATGTGGGACAGGGATTAAGGAAACACACGGTCTTCAGCATGGTGACACACAGTCCAGCAAGGATCTTGCCTTCTTTCCTGTGTAGACTTAAAGTTCTCATGTGCCACAGAGTCACTGCCTGGCTCTGCTCATTTATCGTGTCCCTCGGCTACCTAGTTTCTTTCATTCCCCTTTTAGCCTTTCTTTCCCTTTTGTCTTTGTGCTAATTGATTTAAGAAACAGATTCCAATGCATTCACTATTCTAATCCCTAACTGCTCCACAGTATGTGCCTTGGTGCGCTCACTCTCACAGTGGATTCTGGAAGTTATCATGAGCTGTCACTCCTGGGGGAGTATTTCTGGGATGTGGCAATATTTTTCTCTTTCACTATGTACATGTCACAACAACAGAACAACATAAGACCTTCCATGGCAACATCTATGGAGAAATAAATCCTTTTGTGCTAGGAAACATCTGTTTTCCATATATCTCTAAATAGTTAGGCTGGCATTTCCCAGTACCTTTGTTTATTTAGCGAATAAATCTGTTTTCCACAGGATAGTTGAGAATGTCTTGATGTGCCATATAGATGCCACATTGTCCACACCCTGTTAAAAAAAAATGAGTGGAGAGAGCTTGGTGGTTAAGAACACATGTACAACTCTTGCAGAGAACCTGAGTTAGGTTCCAGAAACCTCAATGAGCAACTCATCACCATTTGTAAGTCCAACTCCAGGGCATCTGACGCCCCCTTATGGCCTCTGTGGATACTGTACTCATGTGTAGATATCCTCACAGAGACACATATGCATATATGTGACTAAATATTATAACATTTAAAATTGAAACCGCAATACATTTGTGGCTTTTCTAAAGTTTACTTTCATTTGGCATACACTGATGAAACTCTAAAATTTAAAAAATGTACATTTCAGCACTTACTGCTATTATTTGAAAAGTTGTTTTAGTTCACCTGTCTTTCATCTCCTTATTATCATACAAAATAATACAACTGAGATAAACATATCCTCATCAACACCTCTGACTGTTGTACCCTGAGAGAACTTCTGTTGTCAGCTTGGTGTCTATGCTTTCAGACAATTCTCTAGAAAGTCATAGGTAAATATATGGATTCATAGGTCAAGATACCTCAAAAACATATTTAAAATATACCTATATACCTTTATATTATTTTGGTGCTTTCTTTTAACAACTAACATTAATTTGTAGACAGTTTCCGTCCCACCTGGTCCCACAACAATTTAGCCCCCAATAAACACACAGAGATTTATGTTAATTAAACATTTTAGCCAATGACTTAGGCTTCTTACTGGCTAGCTCTCTCTTAATTATTAACCCATAAAGATTAACCTGTTTTTTCTATTAATCTGTGTATTTCCACATGGCCTTTCCTTACTGGAGAATGCTGGCATCCCAGTAGCTACTTGAAGTCTATGTCCTCTCTCCATGTCTGTTAGCCCCGCCTATACTTCCTGCCTGGCTACTGGCCAATCAGTATTTTACTTGTCAACCAATAAGGGAAACATATATATAGAAGGACATCCCCCGTCAGTAATTGGTAGATTTATTTGATTTCATTTGATCCCATAGAATATAGACATATGGCTGAGAGCAACCACATCTCCTGTAGTGGCAGTTCACATGATAGAGACATTTGTTTGATTTATAAGGAGATAGTAGATAGGTATTTTCAAGTCTGGCTGGCTGAATGGAAGATGTCACCAGTTAACTTTTCTTATTGCTGTGACCAATACTTGTCAAGAAACAACTGCCGGAGGATGTTCTGAACAGACATAGTCCATACTGGCAGAGTGGCCACTGCCATGGGCAATTGACTTCCTGGCAGGAGGAACTTGTGGCAGCTGCTTGATCACATCTCTGTAGATTAGTAGGCAGAAACAGAACATCTCCAAACCCACATATTCACTCCCTCAAGATAGGTTCCACTCCTGTAGACCCCATGTCCTCCCTGGTGTAAGAATTTTCTTCCTGTGGGTGGGGGCTGAGCAATGTCCGTCCTCCTCATAAGGTCCCAATGACAAGCCAATGCATGATTTCACCAAAGTTCAGTGTGAGGAAGCCAGTGAGTTTATTGCCCCCTCTCAGAGAGCATGAGTGTAGGGGTTCCTATAGGCGTTTGGATGGTCCCAAAGCTTCTGTCCTGGCAAGTCTGTACCCAGCATGGGTAACAGTTTCTCTCATAGTTTGTAATGATGGAGTCCGCTTTCCCCTAGTCTTTTCTCAGGGCCTGTACTCCTCCCTGAGACACTGAGGCCACTCAGTCATTAAGGCAGAGATACATACAGCTGATAACGGAGGAGTGACTGGATACTCAGGTGAGGGTCTAATGTCGCTTCCTGTGCTCTTGTTCAGTTTGGGAAAGTGAACAGTGAACAAGCCCCCTTGTGATGACCTTTCTCCAGCAGACACAGCCTAATTCATGAGGGTGGCAGCATCTAGTCTGGGGGACAGAGCTGTATACAGGCCTATAACAGTGCCACCAACTGGGGCATCAAGTGCTCCCCATTTCACAGGCAAACTGTAGTATCAGCTTAATCCCAAGACTCATTCTTTCCTAAGCATGCTCTCACTCACTGGCTTTTCCTTTCCTCTCTTTGATAATCTCAGCTCTAGACGTCTGTTTAAGCAACACTTAGAAGGAAAGGCGTAACAGCTGGGAAGAAACAGCTCCTCTTCTATCAGGAGCTCTAGAACCTTCAGCACACTTGCCAGTGTTCTCACCAGAACTGGGCAGTTCCCTAGCAGCAGGGGAAGGTGAGAACTCCAGTGTCCAATAAACAGGGAATGTGTGTGTGTGCCATTGGGCCTGGAATAATGTAGCATTGAGGCTCTGGGTGTGGCTGAGGTGAGATTGCTCTGATTGTAAAGAAGCCTCCACCAGAAGAGGGAAGGGTAGCCAAAGCAGCCATGGGATGCAAAAGGCCTGTCAAGACACGGACCCCTTGTTCATGTGTGCGTTAGCTTATCTATGGAGATTCAGTGAAGGGGACCCATGTGCCGTGAGACACGACACTGAGTGACAACTGCTGGCCAAGCATTGAACCACTATGTGCTCTTCCAGGCTGTGTGTATGGACCAGTGTCTTAATGATGCACCATTGCCTACTGTGGGGGAGAGAATGACACCTATTGTTTCTTTAGCAGACTGTTGCCTGTGAAATTTTTGTCTTTTAGTATCTGGACTTGTGTTCTCTGGCTCTGTGAATGCTCCACTCATACCATAATTATTCTATTTGGTGTGTTTTTAACCCTTTGTTTGCTTTCTGGAGCCATGATAGTTTCTCAGTATATTCTTGGTTATCATTTTGTTTTGTTTTTCTGTTCCTTCCTTATTCCTCAATACACTCTAGATAATGTTTCTTGACTTGTTTTATTTTTATAACCTATTGTTTTCTGAATTTCACTTTTTTTGAGAACTTCATACATGAGAACTCTATCTCTATTATTCCCATTACCTCCTCCTCTCCCAACTCTTCTTGTGTCTCTCCCTCCCTGCCTCCCTCCCTCCTCAAATCCATGACCTCCTCCTCTTTATTATACACACACACACACACACACACACACACACACACACACACACAGAGAGAGAGAGAGAGAGAGAGAGACAGAGAGAGAGAGAGAGAGTTTTGTTCTTTTTTTACCATTAGAAAAGTTTTCTGTCACAGAAATTTCTACTTCAAAAGTAGTTTCATTTCCTTATTTAGGTAGATACTTTCCAGAGTGAGTCTTCCATATGGCAGGCCTTGAGCTCAGCAGGTAACCCAAGATGACCTGGAACCCACTGATCCTTGCCTTCTGGGAGTCACCTGACATAGGGGATTCCTTCTCTACACTCTGTGAAGCCAGCTTCCACTCTTATCTAGTCAAAGTCTACACATTTAATAAGTGTACAGTGCATGTCCATTGTATTATACATGCTTTTTATAGAAACGGGACTACCATGAGCAACCTGCGTGCCGATACCTCTGACACACAAATGCACACACAGGAGGGGGCAGAGAAAGATAATAGTCATAGTAATAATAAAATGTGTTAATCAATACTGTGCCAAATACAGATGTGTTCTTTATTCACATATTTAAAGGTCGAATGCATTTCAGTGTTGTATAACACCCCCACTCATCTAGAAGCTTGAACCAACACATCTTTAAAATGTGAGGCTTGGTCTGGCATTATGTAACTGGATTGTCTGCTCAGTATGGCACATGGCTAAAATCACAGATGTCACCCAGGGCCAAAGTCTCAGCTGAGGATCAGTTTCTTTTCAAACCTCAGCTCCTGTCACAAGTAGGACTAATTAATATCTTATTTTGCTTCCTGGACCACTCACTGTCAGGGAGCTGTTCTCCTATACTCAGATCCTGGGACCCTCTATTACCATTTGGCAGCTGCTTTTCAAACTCAGTAGGGAAATCTATCTGCCTGATGCCTTAAAGCTTTTCCCATTCCTTTCTGTGCCATAGAGACCCAGATTACAAAACAAACCCCAGATGCGAATTCAGCTATGTTTACAACCCAACAAGGACAGTCTAATCCATTGTATCCATAGTCCTGGAGATGATCTGGGACATGTGGATGGTGAAGGTAGAGATGACCCAGGATGTGTGGATGGTGAAGGTGGAGATGATCCAGGAGTTCCCATATGGAAGATAAAAGGTAGATGGTGGAGCCGTATTTGAGATGAGCCTGGTGTGCTTTTGAGTTGGAAAGTGCCAGGCAGCCTCTCTGGCAAATGACATTTAAACTCAGCTATGAACTTTATGGAAGAAGTTTTCTTTTTTGTTTTTAAGTCATGTTTTTATTTTACCAGATGAAGGGACAGAAAGTTCCATGTTTCAATCAAGAAAAACTAAGCACATGCTAGAGGTAGCTAGGAGGCAATGTGGCTGGGGCAGAGTGACCGACATGGGTCCATTCAGGTCAAGACTGACTAGGAAGGCCATCACAGGACTTGAGGCATTTCACCAATGGTTACTTTGTTAAGTAAAGCCACACTAAAATTACCTATTTTCCCAAGAATGTTGCATAAAGTTAAGATGCATTTAGAGGACATATGTTGACAATCAATGCCTGGGCAGCCTGAGACTCCTGGATGGATGAATGTTGGCAGAAAGGAAGGGTATAGTTGTATTCCAAGTTCATTCTTAAAACACTGACTGCAAATTGTGACTTTCTACTTCCATCCTCTGAAAGAGGAGGAATCACAATGCCAGGCCACACACACACACACACACACACACACACACACACACACACACACACACACCAGACACATTTCTTTATAATGCATCCAATTACACTAAATATATGCCACATTTTTCTTCACATTCCAGCTCATGCAAACACACTTGCACACACTACCTAATCTTAATTATGATTTGTGTGAATTCTTTGCATTTAGTTTGTATTGTTACATATTAGGTTTTGTAATTTGGGACTTCCAACACGACAGGAAACATGAGATTTGTTTCTTTAATTGGGCCACATATGTTTTCTTTTATGACATATGAAGCCGACTTTGCTGAGTCTACTTAGGCATCCCGAAGAAGAAGATGCCATAAAAATCTTCAAAATCAATATAATAAATCAAGGCTTCTAGCCAGAAGGCTTCCTGATGAAACTGCTCTGCAGACCTGGCAGTTTTCTGACCGTGTAGACACAGACCCATCCCATCCATCTTTCTGACTCACAGCAACTTTAAAAGTAATTTGTTGGCTTTTGAGATATTGCGAGGCTCTTTTCCTGGATGTCTCAATGAGACTCCAAGATCCGACAGTCGCACACACTCTTGGTTCTTAGGCTTTTCCCTGCCAGATTCCCTATTTGCTGCTTGAGGCACCATCTGCTCTGCTTGCAGTGACAGAGGCATTGCAGAGTCTCTGTTGTCAATTTTGTTCCAATATCAAACCATTGCTGGTTTATTTTCAAGGCAGACGTATACTCTAAAACTCTTTGTTGACTCTCACTCATCCCATGATGGTCAGGTTAACTCCTCCTCCTCCTACGTGTGCAGGTTCATGTGTGTGCAGGTATCTTGAGTGAGGTGGCACATGTACCCATGTGGAGGCCAGAATACAACCTCCACAGTTATTCCTCAGACACGCCCATCTTGGCTTGTGTATGTATGCCATGCATGGTTCGGGAGTGGGGGTACCTTCAGGGACCTAAAGAACATATCAGCAAACTTGGAACTGGACTTCCAGGTGATTTGATGCTGTAATATAACTGGGGGTCCTCTGGAAGAGCTGCTAGTGCTTGTAACTGCTGAGCCATCTCTCCATTCTTTTTTGTTTGTCGAGGCTGGCTCACTCACTGACCTAAGACTCACCAGGTAGACTATGCTGGCTAGCCAAAAAATCCCAGGAATCTACCTGTCTCTCCCTCTCCTGTGCTGTGGATACAAGTATGTACCACCATACCTTGCTTATTCTTTGTGGGTTCTGAACACTTAACTTGGGTCCACCTGCTTGTAAGGCAAGAACTTTAGTCAACTATCTCCCCAGTCCTTGGTTTCTGTTTTTGACATGAAGTCTTCCTTTGTTGTCTAGACTAGTCTTGAGCTTCAGGTAACCCCCCTGTCTCAGTCTCTGGAATATCATGAACTCAACGCACATGCCACTGCTCTTGGCTAAGTAATGTTGTCATCTGCATTATCAAAGCAGATATTTTCAGACCCAGCTATCACTGGCTTGCCTTGCATTGGTCTCCAGTGCACCTGCAAAAGGTGGACACACTTGAGGTCAATGTCTTCCTCACTGTGTCTACGATACATAGAGAAGCTGACAGGGACAACTGGGGTAGATTTGGGGACTAGAAATCTTTGGTTCATCAACAGAGAATACCACTAAAGATGCTATCACAAAGTCCCCTCAGTATTGTCACTGTCATATGGTACTAAGCACTGGCTCATATACCCTCATTCCCCAGATGTGATCAGTACTCCTGGAGGTCTTTTTATACAATCTCTTACTTTCATCTATTCCAAGTACTTTGGGCTTGGAGATTTCTGGTTACTTCTAATTCTGTTGTTGAGATTGATCCATTAAATAGAAAGGATTTAGGAAAGAAAATGGGTGACAGATGCTCTGGAGTGAGGGATATTTACTCTTGGAACTGTTTGCTGTGTGCTAACTCAATGCTTAGAATTCAGGTACTGAATTCCTGCATGGTTATTGTGAGGATGGAATTAGATAATGTGTACTGACTGCTAGGGAGTGGTAAGAAATTCTCTCAGGACCTGGGAAGATGACTGAGCCAATAATAGCACTGGTAGAAGACCAAAATTAGCCTTGCAGTACCCAGATGGTGGCTCACACCTGTCTATAACTCTAGTTCCACGGAATCTGATTCCCTCCTCTGACCTATTTAGGGATAAGAGTTGCATGTAGTACACATACATACATGCAGGCAAACATTCACATACATGAAATAAAAATATATTAATCCTTAAGAAGAATCCTCTCTCTCTTGATGTTTCTTATACCCACTGTGTTGCACCTGTGTTTGTAGGTATGACACTTATGCCATGTCATGGAATGAACTCTATATAATACATACAGTACAATAAAACTGTAATTATATGTATATATATGTATATATATATAGTGTATGTATATGGTAACTAACACAATACACATGTGTTAACTAATTCTACTTCTACTCCAGATTATCCCTATTCTCTACTCTTCTAAGAACCAATCTGAGACTCTCTTATTCTCCAGATCTGTGCAGACACCAGAGCAAACTCTTGGTCAGATGACACCTAAAGGAAGAACAGATATCAAGGAATCTGTCAGTGTATACAGATCTGAATGTATCCTACCTGACTTGCAACCACAGACGTATAGCTATCAACATACATAAACAGCATAGTACATATTCATACTTTGACATTTCTCACCTTTGGAATATTCTCCTTTATGAACTGGATCACTGGTAGTATTAGAAGAAATATAGCTAACCACTTGGTTCATTTGTTTTAGTCTATAGGAGGAGGTACAGCTACTTTTGATTTCTATAATCCACACAAAAGTTGAGCATGGTAGATGTATATTCATAATCCCAGCAGTGGGGAGGTGGAGACACATGGATTCCTGGCCAGCCAATTCTAGCCTCTTCAACAAATTCGGAGACAGTGAGAGACTCTGCCCCCCACAAAAAAAGGTGACCAGCTCTTGAGGAATGACATTGAGGTCCTGTGACCTCCACATGTACACACATCTGCACTCACATACAAATATGCACATACACACACACACACACACACACACACACACACACACACACACACACACCTGCACTCTCTCTCTCTCATATACAATACACAGCTGCACTCACACACACATAGGAGACAGAGAGAGAGAGAGAGAGAGAGAGAGAGAGAGAGAGAGAAACATCATCTTTTAAAATATTACTAACATAATTGCATATGTTGTGGCTCATGGTCAAATTTTATAAGAAAATTCTACACATAATGTTTAGTTCCATTCACCACTGCCTGTAAGATCATGCCTGTTTGACACACTGTAGAGGTTAATGGCAAATGCTGCTGGACATCAGCTGAAGGAACCCGTTTTCTTCAGCACCCCAGTCTTATCACTCCTGCTACTTATCCGTGATCATCAGTCACTTCCTCTGAATGTCCCCATCCTTTATTCCCTGCCATATACATAAAGACATACATAAATTAATTCAAAACCCCTTTTCTTTCAGAGGCTTCTGTTTTCTCCACATTGTGTCTGTTGTTTGGAAAGCCCTGCCATATACTTCAAAAGCTGGCAGTGTAAAACAGGGCTTGGACAAACTTGTGAGCTAAATCTGGCCCATGGCCTACTTTCGAAAATAAAGTTTTATTGACACTCAGTGTCATAGCTTCATTTGTCAACTTGACATATATGGGAAAAGGGAACCACAATTAAGGGATTGCCTCCATCAGATTGCCCTGTGGGCATGCTTGCAGTGAATGTATTTCTAATTGATGCAGTGGGCCTAGACCACTGTGGATGATGTCATGTCATCCTTAGCCAGGTTGTCCTGAGCTGTGTAAGAAGGGTGGATGGACTTGAACACAGAAGAATCTAGTAAGCAGCAACATTCCTTCAACCTCTGCTTCTATTCCTTCCTCCAGATTCCTGCTTTGAGTTCTTGCCTTGGCCTCCATCTATGATGGACTTCAAGCTGTAAGCTAAAGGAACCCCTTTCCTTCCCATGTTGCTTTTGGCCAGAGTTTTATTTCAGCAACTAAAAAGCAAAGTAGACTACTCAGTTACCCTCGCTCTTTACTAGATTTTCTATGGGGTGTGTGTGTGTGTGTGTGTGTGTGTGTGTGTGTGTGTGTGTGTGTGTGTGTACAGGCTGCAATGCCAGGCTTAAATAGTAGTCAATGAAACAGTAAAGCTGAGAAAGCCTAAAACAATCATAATCCTCCTTTAAAGAAGAAATGTTTAAATCTGGTTTCAGGGATTATAAAATATGTGTGATAGAATAAGATATATCCATAAATACATATTTTGCAACTTAAAGTGACTTGAGTTCTTATATGATAATCAAACTAAAGACTTCCCAAAACTTAGAGATTTAGTAAGATTTCACAGAGTACCTTGCTTTTCAGTGACTCATTGGGAAGTTCATAGAATGTGGCTGTAGAGAGGAGAACAGGGAGAGACCTGAGGGGACGGTGGCCACTGTGGCTGAGGATGGACAGGACAGTTGATGGGTTATAAGGATCTTTGTCTCTTTGGTTCTCTGACACTGCAAACTGCCCTCAGTCTGTGATGATTTTCATGGCTCCCATGGAGGATATTGTTTGCTTAGAATGAAAACTTCAAGTTCTCTGTGCCCTTTGGAGTGGGAATGCAGTAAGCAGTGCTAATATTACAGTGAGCTGAAAGCTAAAGACAACCACTTATGGTACTTTGCCATGCTTTGCAGCCAGAGGACAGTAATTTTTATAGAATTTTCCACTTAAACACACACACACACACACACACACACACACACACACACACACACACACACACTTCTTATGTTTTTGGCCAATGGGAATTAATTTTTTTGACATTGAACCTAATTAAATCAGCTCATCACCTTAATAACTCCGTGGATAGCCTTAAGCCCTCTGGCCTCTCAGTTCCATTCATTTGTGTGGTTTCTGTGACTGATTTATCTAAATCCCCAGTACAGAGCTTTTGAAGTCTGGGGCCATGGACCTAGCCCAAACATTACTGTCTCGTGTTCCTCTAAATGTCTGATTTCCTTATAATTATTCTCCATAAAGGTAGGCATGTGTGTCTTTTGCCTCTTGGTTGTAATTCCATCTGTACTCCATGCCTGGCTCATTACAACTCCTCATTAGATAGGAGTTTGATGACTGAATAGATGGATGACTTGCAGGAGCCATAGGTTACTAGAAGCAGGGTGGGGGTACCAGAAGAGTAGCTTCTTAACATTCCTGCTGGTGTTGTTAAAAGTCCAGCATCAGGGTTTCTCTTCAAGAAGCTTAGCCATCAGTGTGAGGCTGTTTAAAAGGACTAGTAGAGCCATTTTCCATTCATCTTATTGTCATTTTTATTGGCTAATTTCATTTGGGGGAACCAGTCCAGTCCAGTCTCAGTTACTCTGGGGGCTGTGGGACTGTCCTCTGGGAACATTCTATGTGACTTTAACTTCCAGAACACTCAGGCAGGAGCTGTGGTGTGCCTGGGCTCATTGAGTGTGCACCGAGCCAGGAGCAAGATGTAAAGGGATGTCTGGTGTGAAAAGAAAACTAAGTACGAGCCTGTTACTCAGAGGTAAAGAAATTAGTTTGGGCCAGGTTGGTTTTCTTTTCCTCTTTCTGTTTTCCTTCTGTCTCCTTTCTCCTGTCCCCCGTCCCTTGCTCTCTTCCTGAGCCTTCCCTTCATCCTTCATTTTTTTTTTCGTTTACAAGGGGACAGGTGGTGTGGAGCTTGAAAGAGAAGAGAGAAGAGAAGGAGAGAATATTTGAACACCCCCCAAAGTGAGGTTATGTGCTTCTTTGCTTTTGTAAGAGATTAGAAATATTTTTGTGGAAGCATGCAAGACAAAACGCTTGCCTTACAAGCACAAGGACTTTACAAGCACAACTCACAAGTGTGTGAGTTCAATTCCCAGAACCCATATTAAAAAGGCAGGGCTTGTAATCCCAGCTCTGGGGAAACAAAGAAAGGTGGATCCCTAGGTTTCACTGGCCAGCCGCCATCTGCACTACTTGATGAGTACCAGGCTAGCAAGACAGCCCATCTCAGAAAGAAGACAGCAAGTGGCCCTTGAAGAACTACCCAGGGTTGTCCTCTGACCTCTACATATACAGGCATGAATACACAAATGCCTCCCACCCCACAATGGCAATGCACATGCATACAATAGAGATTTTAAATGAAATATAAGCAATAACTTTTAAATTCAACAATAAAAAATCATTAGTAACATCCATGGAGTGCAAGGCCATTTTGCTTATGTTTCAATTTATTTAGTGCCATGAGGAATTTTCAAAGGTACTGTCTGTCGGTCTAACTATTCAGGTAAGGAAATAATGCAGGAAGTTGGGGCTTCTGTGGAAGCTATAAGTAATACAAGGCAGGAGTAGGCCTAGCTTGCTGTGATTAGATACCCCTTTCCTCACTGTTTCTCTTCTCTGTGTTTTCCTTTTTAAAATTCTTATTTAATTTAGTGTTCTATGTCTCCTCTCCCAATCTCTCTCTCTCTCTCTCTCTCTCTCTCTCTCCTCTCTCTCTCTCTCTCTGTGTGTGTGTGTGAGTATGTGTGTGTCTGTGTGTGTGAGTGTGTGAGTGTATGTGTGTGTTTGTGTGTGTGTGTGTGAGTGTGTGTGTGTGAGTGTTGTGTCTGTGTGTGTGTCTGTGTGTGTGAGTGTGAGTGTATGTGTGTCTGTGACTATGTGTGTGTTTGTGTGTGTGTGTGTGTGTGTGTGTGTGTGTGTGTGTGTGTGTGAGTGAGTGTGTGTGTCTGTGTACCTCCCATGGCACTCATGGGGAGGTCAGAGGATAACTTGACAAATTGAGTTCTCTCCATTCACCATGTGCAGCCTGTGATTTGAATTCAACCCATCAGTCTGTGTGGCATGTGCCTTTACCAGATGAACCACCTCCCTTTTGACCTTGATGTTTTTATGGAGAACCACGTAGGTGCCATAGCATCACACATACCTCTTTTCATTTGGATCCCTTTAGTTGAACAGTGGATGGGGATATTCGGAGGAGGAAGAAAACATAGTTGGGAAGGAACTTACTCAAGCTCACGTAAGGAACATGGATGAGAACCTTGCTCATTTGAATCCAAGGTTCTTGGCATCTCCATGATGCCTACAAGATCATTTCCCGCTGGGCTTGAAAAAGCAACTGAGGGACCCTTAGAGTTTCTCCTCTTACACATCAGAGACTCCTCCTAGTCTACAGGGTTCCCACCTGCAGTAAGTGGGGGGTGATGCCTCATGCTGCTTCTTCCTCCTACTCTGCTCCCAGGGAGGCTCCCAAGGTATGGAGTGGCTATTCTCAATTTGTAGGAAAGAGTCTGGTCCAGTGGGGTGAGCCCAAAGCTACCTGGTCCAGGTTGATTCAGGTTGGGGGACTTACCCAGCATGACATTTTCTGTCTAGACCATGGCTGTAGGGGCTGCACCAAACCAAAAGTGCTTGTCAGGACCTCAAACAGGTCTAGAAGAACAAGCAAACAGGTTGTATCATATCCTATTTTTAACTAATTAGCTTATTTATCGATTTCCTGTGTGCCCTGTGTGTACCCCTGAGTGCACAGGCATATATTCTGTACAGCTCTTTGCTTTACTGTCTTGAGACAGGGTCTCTATGCAGTCACAAGTTCTCCATTAGAACTAGGCTAAGTGCCGGGGCAGCAAACTCCTGGCCTACTCTTGTCTCAGCATCCCTGTGCTGGCTAGTTTTATATCACCTTGACACAAGCTATAGTCACCTGAGAGAAAGGAACCTCAGCTGAGTAAAATGCCTCCATAAGATCTGGCTGTACACAAGCCTGGGGGCATTTTCTTAATTAGTGATTGATGTGGAAGGGCCCAGCCCATTGTGGGTGAGGTTACCCCCAGTCTGTGGTCCTAAGTTCTATATAACAAAGAAGTCTGAGCAAGCCATGTGAGCAAGCCAGTGAACATCACCCTTCCATAGCCTGTGCATCAGCTCCTGCCTCCTCTTCCTGTCCCGACTTCCTTCAGTCATGGACGATGATATGAAAGTGTAAGCCAACTAAACATTTCCCTCCCCAACTTGCTTTTGGTCATCGTGTGTATCACAGCGATTGTAATCCTAACTAAGACAATGCCCATGCTGATGTTGCAGGCATCCGCGGCGACATTGAGTTTATATGTAGGTGCTGCTGATTCAAACTCAAGTCCTCAGGTTTGCATAGCCAGGGTTCTTGCCGACTGAGCTACCTCCTGAGCCTCCGCTCAACTCTTTAAAGTGCTAAACATGCAGGCCTCGTGTGTCCCAGGACACTTGTGAACACAGTCCCCCACACATTTGTAGATGGCCATGTCATGTTACAGTGTCAAAAGATTGGACATACTTGAAACCAAAGCACCACAGGCACAATACAATTAAGTGTCCCAAAGTGCCATGTTTTATGACAATTTTGTGAAAGGGGAGACCTCTGATTTTATGCTCACATGTCACAAAGCAAGCCATATCAGGAAGACAAAGACAGTTTTCCTGTCAGGGGAAGCATAATAACAAGATACTTCCCTCTCTTCAGAGAGGCAAATGTGACACCAAGCAAGGCAGTCCCGTTGGAGGGATGTAACAGAGGATAATATGTCAAGGAAGAGACTACACAATTGTGTTCCTCAGGCTGGGGCTGTGAGAGAGCTAAAACATTCCCTTCAGTTTCCTTGTGCAGCCTTCTTGTGAGTGGTATGATTTAGACCCCTTTAAAGGGATTTGCTTGAAAGAAAACTCCTTAGACCATAGGGCCAGTTTGTGCTCCCTCTCTCTGGCCTTTGTAAGTGAACAAAGTCACCACTTGTCCCCACACAGGGTGCAAAGAGAGGTTTGGTGTGGGTTTTACTGCCCATTCAGGCTCCTCATTCAGCTGGTTATAAGTGAAATCTTTAGAAGCTGCACAGCAGGAACCCTTTGCTTGGGGCACAGGGTGCGGAGGGAATCTTTGAAAAAACCTATTGAAACTCTTGAGTTGTTGGGAAGAAACTGTCCCCTTTGGACTTCCTTATTGGCAATACGGGAAATAAAAACACACAGGAAACCATTTAGCTTCTCTGTGAACCTCATGTTAACGTCTGCTTGTCAAAAAAATTCCATTGTGGATGCTTCAGAATTTTGATATGTTGGCATATGTATGCGTGTACTGTGTGGGAATTTATGTATGCATGTACAGTGCTTGTGCAGACTGCTACAGAAATATCCATGTTGATTGGGTGGATACTATAAAAATATATAGGTCTAGATAATTTTTATGTTACTTTTAACTATAAAAACTAGATATAGATACACAGACACATTTTTTTTAACCAGATCTCAATATGTAGCCCAGGTTGGCCTTAAATTCTCAGTGGTTTTGCAGCCTGTCTCCCATGCACACACACACACACACACACACACACACACACACACACACACACATATATATATATATGTATATATATATATTGTGTACACAAGCAGGTACATATGCATATCATACACATACACGGACATATACATGCCCTCATGTAGCCCCGGCTGGCCCTGAACTCATTATGTAGTCAAGGATAACTTTGAACTCCTCCTCTTGCCTTTGTGTCTCAAGTTGAGTGTCACCGAATGCCTAGTATGATCTGGAAATGCTGAACAGGGGGCCCACCAAAAGTAGACGTATATTTTACGGCGCAAAGTGAAGGAACATGTCAGAGGAAGCATCCACGTGAGTGTCAGAACAAGAACCCCACCCAAACCAGGGCAGGAGAAAAGGGGGTGTCCCTATAATGATGTCACGTGACTGTCTTTACTGGATCTGCTGAGCCCCCCTTCCTCATCACATGGGCTCTCCACTCCTCAACCTCCCGCAATAGTTGCTCCTTCATTTCACCCAGTGAGTGGCCACTGAACTGCAGTTTCTCTCAGCTTCACCTGAGCAGCAGAGAAGTTTATATTTGCGAACAGAACTCCCTTCTGGTATTTGGGATCTGCAAGAACCTGGGATTCTTCCTCGGGGACATTCCTTCTGTCTCTACTGAGCAAGATTGGCTCCTTATCCTTTGGCAATCACCTCCTTTCTCTCTCCCCTAGTCCCACGCCTGCTCCACTAAAATCATCTCTTCCTAGTTCCAGTACCTATTGTTACAGGTGTGTGCTCCACCATATACCGAGTCTGGTTTTCCAGGAGACTTCTGGTTGGTAACGTGCCAGCTCAAGAGACAGCTTGCGTCCGTCAGGCTCAAGTCGGGATGCCATCTGTCATGACCAAATCTTGTAAGGAAGTGATCAAAGGGAGCTGGGAATGCTAGCAGAGCTTCCAAGTTTCTGCTGCAGTTACCATTCCACGACTCTGCCCAGTTACTATGAAAACATAAAGTTCTCCTAAGACTAACTTTAGCAGTATTTTAAACTACCACTGGAATACACCCAAAGTAATTTCAGTGTGAACTTATTGGCTGTTCCTGGAATTATCTTGAAATTTCTGTCTGCTGAAGAATATTGATAATAATTAACATCTACTTGTTTTTTTCCCTGTTTGAACCCTGGACTGGCTGTATGCATGACAATGGCATCTCTAGTCAAGTCCTAGCGCTGCAGAAGGGACACAAATGTCGGCAATTTGGGTTGGCGATGGCATCATCACTGATGATTTAAGTTGATAGTTTTGGTACTGTTGTCTTTGATGTTGTAGAACACTGTCGTCCCAGCATGGACAGCATCAGTATCTTCATCAGCACACTATGATGCTATCAAAAGCCCCCAACATCTAATACCTGTTGCTATTCCTTCATAGACATGCATGGGGATGCTCTTAAGGGCCCAACCACTCTTTCTTCCCCATTCCCAGCTGTTTGTAATTTTACTCAATACATACATATATATATATATATATATATATGTATGTCTTCTGGCCTTGGGAGGTGGTAGAATATTTAGAGCGTAGAAGATTAACTGAGGAGAAGCTTCATTTATGCAGTCCAATATGGGAGGGCATCATTCATGCGGGGGGACTTTCTGGGGGTGCAGCTACTTTGGGGTCACCCATGTTCAGTAAGTAAGCCCAGTCAAACCATTGACTGATCAAATTGGACTCAGGTTGTCATTGCGGCTTGGTCATTGTAGTTGTCTGTGGTGAGTAGACATCTGTTGGGGTCTCCCCATGAAAGCTTCACACAACACAAGATAATCATGCCACCCATAAGGGGAAGAGTTGGTAAAAAGAGTGCTTCACGTGACAACTCAGAACAATCACTTAAGTTTCTCTTTAAACTTATTATTATCTATTTATTTTCTCTATGAGCTTATTTTTTAAAATTAGTGTTACTTGGTGTGTGTGTGTGTATGTGTGTGCTCTGCCTGTATGTGTGTTTATTCATCACATGTATGCTGCTGCCCTCAGAGGCCAGAAGAGGGCAACAGATTCCCTGGAACTGGAGTTAAAGTTGTCTGGGAGCCACCATGTGGGTGCTGGGAATTGAACTTAGGTCCTCTGCAAGAGCAACCAGTGCTCCTAAGTGCCATCTCTGCAGCTCATCTATGAACTTATTTTAACATATGCCTATAATATCCACTTTCATGTCCATGCACATTTAGTTTGTGGAGAAAATGTTCACATAACCATGCCTGGTTCTTTCTTACTCCTTAGCAGTTACATGTCTTTACCGGCTTGTCGAACCTCTGCCTTGCAGGTTCTCCACCATAGATCATGGATGTTAATACATTATTAGAGTGTTCTGAGAGACCTGAGACACAATGCTGGAAAGTCCCAGGGCAAATGCTCAGTGGACATTGGTCACATCAGCACCACACTTCATGTTATTCCTGAAGAAACGGTCATCCCCGGCCAGTCATGTGCCATCTTTGATTTTTAACTACAGTTATGATAAACAGATTCACCCAGAGTTTGGCTTGTATATGACCTGTTTCACCCTGTGTGCCTCTCCACTCTGTTCCTCCAGAGCTTTCTCTGGTACCCAGAGACCCCATTCTCCAGGTCTAAAACCTGCATATAAGTGATGTTTGTGATAATTGAGAGGGGAGCCTTTACCCAAGGCCAAATTTCTACCTCCTAACTCTCTATGGACAGTTGCTCCTGGGATTTTGGAGACTTCATGGGGGCTCTATAGAATCTCCTCCCTCTGACCTCAGCATACAAGAGCACGGCAGCACACACGTGCAATGCTTCTCATGCTCGCATAGAGCCCTCTGCCCCTTCCTTCCTGTTTGCTTTGCCAGACTATCCTTTGTGTCCCCTCCCTCGATTACATTTTTGAAAAAGATCTGGTTTTCCCTTAGAACCTGCTTTCCAAAGAGCCCCCTCCCTCAAAAGTCAGTACTACAGCAGATTATTAGAAAGGGGTTTTCTTAAATTCTTTCCTGGACTGAATACCAATCACACACACACACACACACACACACACACACACACACACACACACACACACACACACACACACCAGCTCCTAATGCAGCATGGGCTGTGTAGTGGTCTTAGCTCTTGTGATGCTGAAGCTGGAATTCAGTTACATCCAGAAATCTGATGAGATTGTTTGCTCTCTTTCCCTCTTGTTGCTTCCTTTTATGCTCTCTCTCTACCTCTCTGTCTCTGTGTCTCTCTCTCACTTCCCCTCCCTCCCTCCCTCCCTCCCTTCCTTACTTTTCCCCTCCTTTCCTTTCTCTCTCTCTTCTCTCTCAGCCCCCTCTTTCTTGTAGATGAGGTACCATGTAGCCTGGATTGGCCTTGAACTCACTGTTTAACTCTGAGGGTGACCCTGGACTTGCAGTCTTTCTGCCTGCCCTTCCTGAGTGCTAAAATTAGGGGCTGGACCACCACTCTCAGTTCACATGGTACTGGAAATGGAAGCCCGGGGCTTCTGGCTTGCTAGTCATGCAGTCTACCAGCTGAGCTGAGTCCCCAGGCCCTGTACTACTCCTTTTCCAAACATGTTTCCCTTCTGCTGTATGCTTCCTTTTTTTTTTGGCCAGCACTGACAGCCTGGATAACACCACCATTGCCTCTGGAAGCACAGAGAGAGCTCTTTTGTCTGCTGCTCCATTTTCATTTTCTTCAGCAGTCCTGACCCCTGGCCTGGCAGACAGAGCGGCAGAGCTGCCAGCTCTTGGCTATGCGGAAGCCCTTTGTCCAGCCTCTTTGCTCTTTCCACTGGCTTCCTGCCTTTGGGCTGTCACATGCTGCCTGGCATGGCTCCTAGAGGGTGTGCCAGGGAGAGGGATGATAGTGGAGCTCAGATTAGCCAATTACAAGGTCCAGGAAATGAGGATCTCTGGATGACTGGGCCTCTGGATTCCGAGCCATTTCTTCCCTTTGTTATCTTTGCAGGCTTGTGTGTTCTACTGCTTTTGAAACACTGCATGTTTTTCTTTGATTGAAATATAATTAAGACATAATAAAGGGCACAGGTGCTAACTGTTCACTTTGGTGAGTATTGGCGATTGTATGTAGCCATACAGTGATCCCCAAATAAGACAGCAAAAATTTCTGTTTCCATGGGAAATTCTTATTTTCCTTATGAATTAATTCCTTTTAAACTAGCTCAAAAATTACTTTCTGGTTTCTTTTTCTATATGCCATGTGTTTTTGTTTTTTTATGAAAATAAATATTTCCATGCAATATGTTCTGATGACAGTTTCCCTTCCCCTACTCCTCCTAGACCGTCCTCACTACCATGCATGCCTTCTTTCTCTCTCTCTCTTTAGAAAATAACCATGCAAATTTAAAAAGAGAAAAGGCACAACACACACACACACACACACACACACACACTTCTCCAAAGAAGTTGTATTAAGTTGTCTTCTCATCAGCAGTGTGTGAACATCCCAGGTCCATAAGAACATGCCAACATTTAGTGTTGTTGGTCATTTTATTTTTAGTTACTCTAGTCTGAGCTGGTATAAATCTGGTATGATTGCTGCAGCTTTGCTTTACATTTTCCTCATGACCAGTAGACTTGTAAGCCCACTAGCCATCCCAGGATTTTTTTTTTGGTACATTGCCTTTCAGATTGTTAATGGCAGGATAATCTAGTCAATTGACCAATATGTTTAAAGCCCTTGTTCTCATTTAAAAGGAAGAATATGGACACTTAGTGTTTTATGTAAGATACAAAGACAGAGGGTCAATCGTTTTGTAATAGATACTATTACATAGAAAGGACCCAGTAATTGCCTTTAAAGTGTCAGTTAGGATAGAATTAGAAGGGAAAGGGGGTCAAGAGACATTAATATGGTAAAAAAAAAGTATTGAACATTTTTTCAGCTAGGAGAAACACCGCAAAGGCATCCCTGTAGAAAGTCTGACTTCATTGTCATTGTGGAGGCTCTGTCAAGGGTAAAGGTGACAGGCCTTCATTCCATTTCAGGGGCTCTGTTGTGAACTGATGGAAACCTTAACTGCAGAGAGTCATATGGGAATAGAGAGGACAAAACAATTTAAGAATTACTAAAACTTTTCAATAGGATTCAATGACACTGGCCATTGACTTTGGAAATGAGTCAACATTGCTAAGACTTCCAGTCAGTTGGTTTCAAAATGTATCTGTGGTATTTTTTTAAAAGTTAGTTATGGGGAAGATAAAAGTATAGAGTAAAACAGTTAACCCATTTAACTTTGTACGTGATAATTTAAATTTTAGTTCCCTTTGGAAAATCAACAGTTATATATCTTATCCAGTCAATAGTTTACAACTGGGGAATGGAATTTAAGAGAGTAAACTATATAACTGTTCTCTCTTTGTGTGTCCTTGTGTGTGTGTGAGCGCATGCACATACATGTGCATCCCCCCACACACACACACACAAGGAATAGATAAGAGAAATGACACAAGATAGGAGAGACAGCTTGAGTGTGAATGTTACAACAGATGGGGGACAGGAGGTGGAGGGAAAAGACCACCACGCCTGTCCTGCCATCACAGAGAGAAGACTGCTGTGCAGTCCCAGAGAGAATGACTGTCCTGCAGGTCACAGAGAGAATGACTGTCCTGCAGGTCACAGAGAGAATGACTGTCTGGCAGTCCCAGAGAGAATGACTGCCATTAGTGAACTAGGAGAGGAGGGCAGTCATAAACCCCTATACATGAAATGTCAGGTTTCTAACTCATGTAAACAGGAACCTAGTCATGGGATTACAAGACTGAGTCATAGAGGAGTAACTGAGGAAAGCAACTGAGTTCATGAGGAGGTTGATGATTTTCAGGGGACAGGAAGTGAAGTGGTGTGGGATCCATGGGAAGTTTAGTGGTAGGATCCTTTCTCTGAACCCAGCTTTTATGTGGGTTCTGGAAATCTAAACTCAGGTCCTCTTTACTGACTAAGCCATCACCCAGTCCCTTGGTAAATACTTTGTATGAATGTGTCCGTGTTTCTTACTGACTTTTGACCTCTGTGGGCCACACAGGTGGTTGTCATGATGATGGGTAAGGGGGGTGGAGAAACATGGACAGCCAGATATGATTGGTTGATTTAACAACCTGTTGCATGGTTTTGTAGTATAAATGGATTCATTCATCTGTGGATTAAAATTTCAGTTTTCTTTTTAAAGGACTGACTTGCTCTCCAGGTCTAGTTAATCAAAGATGGTAAGCTCTATCCTCAGAAAAGTTGTTAATCTAGGTGTCTGATATCAGAACCTAACAAAACAGGAACTCGGGTTCTTGGATGCAAGTTTCTTCCCCACTGGGTTTACAGAATATAATAGCAATGCGATTAGCACATTTTCCCAGTGATTGAGTTGGCAAGCACCATGGATTTATAAATAGAATTTATTGTGGAAGTCACTGTGCTACTGGGATAAGTGGTTCTCACAATCTGATGATAGAAAATGTTCTCTGAAAAGAAACTATTATGTTGCTCCTATGCTGTGGCCCTCCGAGGACAAAGGAGATAACAAGGGACTTTTGTTTTCAATACATTTTGCCCTATATGGCGTTGTGATCGCCAGATCTACTTGATATCTGGGAAATTAATATTTTACCACTCTTCCATTTTCAGTGGCATGGGTCAAGCAGGTTGTGTATAAAGGGTCATTTATAATAATAAATGGTCATTTCAAACCCTGCGCCTTGTTGCGATCTCGAGGTGGCACGATTGTGAACGACTAGAGTGTGCCCACACTTCTGCATAGCTCCCCCAGGAGAGCAATAGACCCATGGAATATGAAGGCCATTTAGAGTTGGGCACCAGTCTGTGTTTCAGTTTGATCCTCATAATAAAATTCTGAGTTACCACATGAGACTGAGATGCCTGGTGAACTTCCAAGGTGACCACTGTGCAGAAAGGTCATTTCTGTAATTGAAGGTAAGGTTGCTGCTGTTCCCAAAGCATCACTCATTTCTAAAGGATGGAGTTGCACGTTGTAGCTGTGGGGAGTGGTGGGGTTTGATGAGATCAGTATCAATGGGGCTATGTGCTTGATGATCCAGGAAAAACTATAATACGGGGGAAAGTTTTAATCTCCATCAGAAGAGTATTCAATGTTTCCTCCACAGCCAGTGGCCGTCTCCATGGTTAGCTGAGTCACCTGCCCTGTGCACACAGAATGCATGATGCTGTATAGCTGGCTTGGTTTGCACGGAGTTGTCTTTACAACACATCTCTTTCTTCCCCACAGTCTAACTCCACAGTGAGAGCCTATCAAGCTAGCAAGTCCCGAGTGACCATGAGTCCTGGCTTCAGCTCCCAATGGAGCAGCAGCCAACCAGCCTGGAACACATACTCCTTCCCAAGAGCAAGCTTGCACTACCAGTCTCATGCCAGCTACACCTACTGCACTGGCCACCCTGCGGTAAGTACCTCATATCTCTACATTCAGATGCTCGGCACAGATAGAGTTTAACTTGGTCTTTCTGTGAAATGGGTTGCTTCAATATATATGTATATATATATATATATATATATATATATATATATATATATATATTGCTGCTCTTGAGTACAACAGTTGGGCAGTGGGGATGTCTTAAGCATTTAGATGATCAATGTTTGGGTGATCTCTGGTGACACTTGATATTTTATTGGAAGTCGCTCTTAGATGGAACAGATTAGCATGGTTTTCAGAATGGTGTACTTGGGGGTGGGGTGTTAAATGTGTGGCTGTTTCTGGGTTGATTCTTCTGGCTTCCCTCTTGGCTGTTGATGTAGCTTGTCACTGTTGCACTAGGTAAAAAAGGAGTCTTAAAATGAGAGAAAAGTTAGAGCATTCTAGATTCTTCCACTTTCCTCCATGGCCTTTTTGTTATATTTGTACAAATGTAAACAGACAAATATTTTTCAGCTACTGCTACATAGAGCTCTAGTTGTTGGTGTAAGTGACTTAAGGGGCAGGGAAAACAAACCCTAATCATGGAAAACTCATGGAATCTGAGAACCTTCTAGAATAAGGTGCCTGTTTTTGCCACCATGTCTTTCATGTGTCTTAATCCAACCACTCTAAACTAAGATTTCTGTGTTATTGCAAATTGCTTTTTGTGTTGTTGAAGAAGGCTGTGGTGAATATTCACCGGGGGTCTTTGAAGACTATTTGACAGCTGACCACAGTTATTTGCAGGGCTTGAAGCATTTCCTCTGGCTGGTCAGCCCTGGTACATGTTGTATATGCAGCCTTTTCACTGTTGATTGTAGACTTCCATACCTTACCACCAGCTACCACTTAATGATTATGAAGTTACAGAGTATATTGGACTTCCAAGTTGAAGCAATATGTTGTGAGGACACACAAAAGAAGTCTCTAGGGAAATTTACTCAGACTGAGAGTTAGTATGACTTTGTACAAAGGGAATGTGGAAATAACTGTCTAAATTGCAAGGAACTCTTGACTCAGTGATATGCACAAGAGGATGGAGAGACAACTGCATTAATCCAGGGCTTGGGGAGCTTACACAAAGACCTGAGTTCAGTTCTTAGCACTAGGCATGGTGGTACACAGCTGTGGCTGTAACACTTGGGGTGTGGTGACAGGAGGTCATTTTCAACCATAAGTAAGTATATGAATAAGTGAATGATTTAATAAGTAAATATGAATACATGCATGAGGATAGTTTTAGATATTTTTAAATAGCTTGTAAAAAGATCTTAAATAGATGTTCTTATTCTTTCATCAAAATTAACATTATTATTCATTTATGATTATTCACTATTATTATGGTCTCCCTTTCTAAGGAATGGGGAAACTAGTGTTTACACACACACACACACACACACACACACACACACACACTAAAGGTAAGAAGAAGCAAATCAACAAAAGTTTTATTTAGCAGTGGTAAATCCCATGCAGACTCACTCTTGGCTGATGTGCTGAGAACGAGAGTGGGTGCTGCTTTGAGATTAGGTGGTTAGTTAAGTCATTTCCCAGACTCCAGGAGAGTGACAGGCAGACAGAAACCTTCACATGAAGGAGACTGGAGAGAGGAGATTAGAAGGAAGGTAAGGTCAGAGAGAATGAGGAAGCCACAGTGTCTTAGTTGGGGTTACTGTTGCTGTGGTGAAATACCAGGACCAAAAGCAAGATGGAAAGGAAAGGGTTAGTCTGGCTTATGCTTCTGTATGATAGTGTATCATTGAAGGAAGTTAGGGCAGGAACTCAGGACAGGAACCTGCAGGCAGGAGCTGATGCAGAGGACACTGAGGGATGTTGCTTACTGGCTTGCTCCTCACAGCTTGCTCAGCATGGTTTCTTATAGAACTCAGGACCACCATCCCAGGGATGGCACCACCCGCAATGGGCTGGGCCCTTCCCCATCAATCACTAATCAAGAAAATGCCTTACAGCTGGATCTCATGGAGGAATTTTCTCCTTTGAGTTTCCCTCTTCTCAGATGACTCTAGCTTGTATCAACTTGACAGAAAACTAGCCAGCATACATAGGAAGCATCACTTTGTCATTTAGACTAAGAGTATGATACCAAAGTATGGTGGAAAACCACTGACATGTACGTGTGGTTGTACATGTATGTGTAATTACACATATCACATACATGTGAATATGTATGGAGACCAGGGTAGATTCAGTTGTCACTCCCCATATTTGCTCACTGGTCTAGATCTTGCCAAGTTAGTTAGTTAGGCTGGGCAGGCCAGTGAGCCAAGAGATCTGCTTGTCTCTACCTCTTCAGTGCTGGGATTACAAGCAAGCCCTAGCATACTCAGGGTTTTACATGTGTTCTGGGATTGCAGTCAGGTCCTTGGGTTTGCATGGCAAGTGCTTTAGAGCCTTCTCTCCAGCCCCATTAAAATGTTTAAGTAAAGGAACAGTTGCTGAAAACCATTAGAGAGGACAATAAGAAAGCAGAGTCGAATTAAGAGAGCATTCCCATGCAAATACAGATCATTGGGAGACAAGAGGATCTTTTCTCTAGCCCTTCATCCACTTGATGATCAAAATATAAGCACCTTTTCATAATAATAGCACAATTTTCATAGATCTTGCATAAGTATTTGTTTAGTATACAGTTCCATGTTTACTATGTCTGATTAGTTTTCCCCATCAGCCATTACTTTTCAAACCAAAATAAGACAAATCAAAACTTAGTAAAGCATATCTATTCATATTCTTATTGACCTCAAAGTCATCTAAAATAGCTGATATTGCACAGCTATATTTACCATGTACTAAGCACTCTTACATATATCATATATGCTTTTTTTCCAAAATAGTCCAAAGAGGTAGTTATTTTAATTACCGTCATCATTTTAAAGGTTAATGTAATTAAGTTCAGAAAAAATTAAGTGTCTGGACCACAGTTACACAGCTCCTAGTGGGGTCAGAGATGCAAATATGTTCTGTCTAACCTTCCCCGAGTCTGTACATGTCCAATCTCCTGCACTGTCTTTTATCACAGTATCTCAATGCCTTCATCTGTACCCGAGAATAATGACATGTTTGTACTCCTGCTCTTGCTCTTTCTAATCATTTAATTTCAGTGTGCATGTGACTTCTTAGGGGAACATTTGTATTTGTAGTATTACAAATTTTACATCCTGGGACAGGGTTGAGAAATAAGTGTTATCCTGTCTTCTAAATGATAGGACAAATTAGGGGTTGTCTAGCCACTTTCTGTTATCTTAAACTCCTAGACTGCTGCTGCCTTTTGTTGGACCACAGAGAGTTAAGGGAGGCAGGAGGCGGAAGGAAAATAGAAATAACAGATTAGAAAATTCTTAGAAGAGAATGGTGAGTGTTATATTTCTAAGTTCAAGGGCACTCTAAGGATTAGCCTTAATGCTTACTTGACATTCTCCCTTTAATCCAACAGTTAAACTTCCTTCCAAATTGTCTTCCCATGCTTGATCAGATGACATTAAACTCTTGACTCTAAGATCAGCACTCACTTAAACTCTGCTGCTGTTTTGTGAACAGAACTGAATCATCTAAAAGTAAACCTGTGGTTCACTACTGGGAGACTGTGAGTTGTGTTAGGATGACAGGATGGAAGACATTGACTAGTTCATAATTTTCACTTGGATCCATTTTGTAAGCTAAAATACCAGAGAAATATTTGGGGCTGCAGGAAAACGTGAGCATAGATACCAGTTTCCATGCAGCCTACGAACCACAGAGGTTTTGTGGCTTCAAACCACAGAACTGGAATCTTGTCTGCATGGATTCTCAGAGATTTTCTTGAGTCATATAATTTAGTGGCCTGTAGTGGGGTGATGGTACCTCATGAAACCCTTGTCTTTTTTATAGAACTCACCAGGCTGACTAGATAGCTCCAGTTCTCTAATTTCCTGGGTTTCAGGAGTGATAGCCCACATGATGTGTGTAGGTTCAACCCATGTGATTCAACAGACTTCCCTTGGCCTCTGTTTCCTTGCTACAGGGGAAACCTGGTATACTAGGAGCATGTAGTTAGTAACATGAAATTGATAGCCTTATTAACATGCCAGAATTTCATGAGCCTCAACCTGACCAAATGTTTTCTCAGAGCCCTTCTGCATTTGACTGTGGTAGTTTCCCATGACTGATTAAACAAACCATCACAAATGTGTGGGGGGGGCTCAAAATACCATGCATTCTCCAACAATTCTGAAGGTCAGAAGTTTTGCATGAGTCTCTCTGAGCCAAAACCAAGGAGTCAGTGGGGAAGCACTCTCTGAAGAGCCATTGAGAGGCTCTAGGAAGAAAAAGGATGTCTTTCTTTTCTAATTCTGGTGATATGTTCCCTGTGCCTGCTGGCTCATGGGTCATCTCTGACCATTTAGACCAGAAATACAATATCTTCAAGCCTCCGTCTATGCATCTTCACCCTGACCTCTGTCTGGTATCTGATCTCTCCACTTTGGAGGGATGGGAGTTGAAGGATTACCTGAATAACCCAGGAGAGTGTCCTCAATTATAGGTTCCTAATTAACTCAGCTCACAAACTTCCTATTGTTTTAGAAAGGAGCCATTTGTCCCAAGATCTGAGGATCAGATCCCGGACAATTTGGTTTGTTTAGCCTGTCATATCCCAATCTCCAGTTCCCGAAAGGCTAACTTCTGAGACATTTGTCAAGTTCTGGTGTTTCCTGAAGGTAATGGGTAATGAAAGAAGATGGCTGGTTAGTTTGAAGTGTTCTCGACATAATTTAGAATCACCAGGGAACAGAGCCTGCATCAGAGTGGCCTGTAGGGGTTGTCATGGCTGTTGAATTGACCCATCCTGAATGTGAGCAACACTGGTTCATGGGCTGGGCTCTGGACCATATGACTATAGAAAGCCAGCCAAGTTCTCAGCTACAGCAAACAAGGGAATCTGGGTACACTGTTTTTTCTCTGCTCTTGTCTGGGTGTCATGTCATGTGACTAGCTGCTTTGGGTAGGTTCCCACCTCAGCTTCTTCTCAATGCTGCATTGCAACTGGAATTCTAGGCCAAACAAAGCCTTACTTCCCTATGGAGCGTGTGTCAGGGTGTTTTATCATAGCTACAGGAATGAGGCCAGGACATGAGCTCCTCAGTGGTGTATGCACATGGCTTCCCTGTAGTGTTTCCCAAGTATGGAAACTCACAAATGAGAGTTAGGTTGTTTTTTCTGAAAGAACCATTTTTCCTATTTCTAAAAAGGGGCAGAACATAATCTTTAAAGTCTTCCTGAAATGCTGAATTTTCACATAGTCATTAATTGTGTTCCTTTCCCTCTCAGAGGTATTTAGGTTTAGAAGATAAATTGCATGGCCCCCTACTATAGTTCTTTATCCAAAAAAAAAAAAAAAGTGCATTCCTTGTACATACTTCTCCCTGTGCTTCATCACCTCAGGGTATAAAATGGCCCAGGAGAGCGACAACAAAGGGAGTGCCCCGTGTCCTGATTAATCAGCTCTGGAAACCAGCGGGCTTCCTGTGTTCTAGTGAGGGGAGAAGAGTAGTGCTGTCACATCCCAGAATATACATTTGTTTTTGTGATGACTTACACTTACAATGAGAACCTAAAATTTTAGAGAGGGGATACACCTTTTTTCAAGGTCTTTCCAGAATATCCAACAGAAATGGTCATTTTCCCTAAGTTTCTGTTTTCATACCATGGCTGCCTCCAGCCCTGCCCAACTTCTCCAGAGACGAAGAGATTAAACGATTCAGCATTTCCTCCCTAGAATACCATATTAAAGACTTAAATTGTTTTCTTCCAACAAGATCTTCTCCATGACTAAATATATAGAACTGGTCATAATACAGTTGTCATCATTTGAGGGTGGAGTATGACACTTCATTAGTTATAAATAGGATGCTTTTGTTTGTTTCTGGAATCAGAATGTCCAACTAACAGTGCTTTAAAAAAATAGAATTGTGAATCAGCTGCCTTACTAAAGCAGCTAGATGCAGGGGTATGGCACATGTTGGCATTTGTCCAGATGGCTGTAATAACATCACCCACTCCTCAAGCTTCCCCACACTGCAATGCTGCCCAACCAGGAAGCGATGTCTAAATGTCTCCTTCTTAGACCTTCTGGTCCTTGGTGCTCAGTTCTGGTGGGCAGAAAGGTCGTTCAGTTGTCATATGCCTTAGTTGTCCCAAGAAGCTTAGTTTCTGAACTCCTGCTCAGGTCCCTCCTCTTTTGGATCTGGTCACTGTTTTGGGAGGAAGCCCAAGCCACCTGGAAAGACCACCAGCAAGTTTTCTGGGCAGCAGAAGCAATTGAGCATAGCTTTTGAGACCTTGATTGTGAGTATAGAAACTGTCAGCTAATTCCATTCTTCAGCTGTGATCCGCTCCCAAGTGTTTGTAGCAAACGATCAAAAGCATTGTGGTATGCTTTGATGTCTTACATTTTATTTTTATGTATCTGCTATACTTTTTTGCTTTGTGAGTGCCAGGAAGTGAGTGCCACACACACACACACACACACACACACACACCACACACACACACACACTCACACACACACACACACACACACACACACACACACACACACACACACACACTCACACACACACACACACACACACACACACACTCACACACACACACACACACACACACACACACACACACACACACACACACACACACACACACACACACACACACACACACACACACACACACACACACACACACACACACACACACACACACACACACACACACACACACACACACACACACACACACACACACACACACACACACACACACACACACACACACACACACACACACACACACACACACACACACACACACACACACACACACACACACACACACACACACACACACACATACACACACACTCACACACACACACACACACACACACACACACCACACACACACTCACACACACACACACACCACACACTCACACACACACACACACACACACACACCTCTACACTCCTATTCAACTTCGTCTTTAAAAGAGTTTGACAACACAACTTACATATTTATGTTAGAAATCACTTAACATATTATTTTTTGCTATTACTATTGCTAATAGTTTCACCTTTTGGTATTTTCACTTTTCTATTTGTTTTAGTTTTTAATTGTGCATTTGTGTATGTTTATGTGTGGATGTATGTACCGTGCTCACAGAAGCCGGAAAAGGGCATTGAATTTCATGCAGCTGGAGGTACAGCTGCTTGTGAGTTACACTAGACCTGGACTCTGGTCCTCTGATAGAACAGTAAGCGATGATAACCACTGGGCTTTCTCCAGCTCTGACAGTTGTGTCTTCTAACTTTCATACTAAAGATATGACTCAAACACTAAATGTCCTTCCACTAAATTCTGAGTTTGATGGTATGCATATTTTTACTGGTAGGTTTTATATTTAAAAAATTTCTAATTGCCCTGTTTTCTTTTCAACTTAAAGAACTTTTTTTTTTTTATACAAGAGGATACTACTATCCATGACATTCCTCAGTTACGGCTTCTCCCTCAGTTCCAGCTTCTCCCTCAGTTCCAGTTTCTCCCTCAGTTAAAACTTGGCTGGAAAGTACGTACTGTGTCTTTAATCATGAAGGTCAGCTTTTCCAGACAGCATTCTTAGTTTGTAGGGCTTTTCCTCTAACAATATATTATTCAATTCTTCCACAACTTGTGTAGACTCTGCTGAGAAATAGGCTGTTAGCCTCATTGGAATACTTGTATATTACTCTGAATTTTAACATATTCTTTTCATTCCTAACCATTGCTTTAGACTTTGGCTTGGTGTGGTTTTGCTTAGATTTGATCTTTATGAGGAAACTTTGATCTTCTTATACCTGAATATCCTGTGTCTACATTTAAAACATTCTCTTCTATTATATCATCAAATAAATGTGCTCTTATATCCTTCTTAAACAGCTATAGCTCAAACCTTTGGTTTTGGGGGTGTTCTCCCTGTAATCCCAGAGGCTTCTTCAGTTTGTATTCAGCATTGCTCATTTCACTGTTTATAGAAGCATTGCTGTAACAACATAGCTATATTCTAGACAAACAAACTTAGAGAGAGAAACATTTTATTTGCCACATAAATCTGGGTGTTTCCATCCAAGATCAGGTGGCTCCACGGCTTTGGGTACCTGGTGAGGAAATCAGCCAGCAGCTGAATTGAGAATTAGAACAAGGTCATGGGTCAGGAACAAAGTAAGACTGAGAGGCTGGGGTCTCCCAGTCATCTTCAAGCCATGTTCCTCATGATGTCGGGACCTCCCACTAGGCCCCCATCTCTAGAAATGGTAAAAAATTTTACTATGGTAAAAATGCCACATGGCAATAACAATGGTAGAGACCAAGTCACTCATACCTTCGTGAGACTCTCATCCAAATCACAGCAGTCCACTCCTTGTTTGAAAAATTCATGTCTATCTCACAATACAAAATGCACACAGTCCACCACCAGGTGTCTGAAATCTTAACTGTTCCAGTATCACTCAAAAGTCAGAAGCCCATAGTCTCCTCCAGAACTCATAGGGATTCTTAGTTGTGGGTCCCATACAAAGAGAAAGTTATATAATCCAAGATGCAGTGACAGGCTGGGCTCAGGTGAAGTATTCCTGTTTTATAAATTAAAACCAGGGAATCAGTGATGTTCGATTGGTCTAAGGCAATACTGACACCACAGAGCAAACACTACAGCCTCCAGCTCTACCTCTGGAATCTAGCGCACACTTGGGTAGAAAGTGGCTTCTAAGAGCCTCCACCATCCAGGCTATAAGCCTTTGCTGTCTGTAGCCCACACAGCTGTTCTCTTGGCTATGTTTTACTTGATGCCTATTGCTTTCTTTGGCCACCATTGTACATTGTTGTCACCTCTACCTCTCTTGAGACCTAAATGCTGCTCTACTATCAAAGTTTCTTTATGCATCACCCACTGAATATTGCTCGCAGGAATTCTGACCACAGAGCATATTGCCTGAGCTACATAGGTTTTCCTTTGAAATCTTGGCAGAAGCTGCCATGACTCCATATGGTATC
This sequence comes from Cricetulus griseus, assembly GCF_003668045.3. Lineage (NCBI taxonomy): Eukaryota > Metazoa > Chordata > Mammalia > Rodentia > Cricetidae > Cricetulus > Cricetulus griseus. The sequence continues at coordinate 224,415,353 of NC_048597.1, read as the reverse complement.
ATTACTGTGACAATTCCAAGTTTTGCATTAGTGCATGCTGTACCTGTACCTGAGCTTCCTTGGCCCATGGACATAACAGCTTTAGAAAGCTTTCCTGGCTTAACTTGGGAAATGGAACCTAAGGCAGGTCTGAGACTCTTCTGGAATGGTTTTTCCCTGGAAAATCCTTGAAAACACTGTGATTTTAGGGGCTTTGCTGATTTTTGAGATGCCTTCAACATTTCTTTTTATTTTCATTTGTCTATTCATTTTCTGTGTTTATGTGTGTGCCTACATTTTTATGTGTCCATAGAGACCAGAAGAGGACGTCAGATCTCCTGGAACTAGAGTTACAGATGTTTGTGAGCAGCCATGTGGGTGCTGGAAATAGAACCTAGATCCTCTGGAAGAACAGCAAATACTCTTAACCATCGAACCCTCTCTCCAGACCCCCTTAAGACATCTCATTATCCCATTTCAAATCATGTAGCATAGACTTATCATCCTTGAAAGCATGCTAAGTTTTCAAGTATTTCAGTTCTACTCTCCTTTCTTCCTGATTATCTTTGTAAATCTGGCTGAAAGTAGCCATTGAGAACCATGCATTACTTCCTTGAAATTGTCTTCACCAAGTAGACTAGCCAACCAGCTCTAAGGTCATCATCTCGCTGAGCATCAGGGCAAGGACAAAATGCCCTGAATTTCTTTACGTTAAGCAATGGTGTAAGCTAGTCTGAAGTTCCCAATAGGATGGGATGCCTGCTTGTACCTGAAACCTCATTAACATTACCTTGCTTGCCCACTTTCCTAGTATCAGCAATCTTTTTGCTTCTACCTCCTGAGAGTGTTGGGATCACAGGCAATACCACGATGCCCAGATCAGAGAACAGTTTTAGGAATCACATACTAAAATCTATTTCCTGCTTATATCACAATATTTAACACTAAGCTTGTATCAGCTTCAGCATTTGGCCATATGGCTTGCTAGTCGATTCTTATTTGTACATGGCTCAAAGAGAATCACCAAATATTCCTATCTTAAGATCTCCCCCTTCTTTTGCATAATCCTTCAGGGGCTAAGACTTGCTTTGCAAAAGTGTGTTTGCTTCCAGCCTATGCTTTTGCAATTATGTATATTCACAGAGTCTCCCTAGAGTGGCTGAGTCCCATCCATGACCTCTCAGTTCTTTTCAACCTTGGATAAAGCTATGTATCTGTGTCAAATGCACACATTGGGTGCATGCTGTATTCCTGACAGTATGCCAGATAAGAGCAAATGTCTTAGTTAGGGTTTCTACTGCTGTGAAGAGACACCCTGACCATGGACACTCTTATAAAGGAAAGTATTTAACTGGGACTGGCTTACTGTTCCAGAGGTTTAGTTCATTATCACCATGGCAGGAAGCAAGGCAGCATGCAGGCAGACATGGTGCTGGACAAGTAGCTGAGAGTTCTACATCTTCATCCACAGGAAGTGAACTGTATTCCACACTGGGTATAGCTTGAGCATATGACACCTCAAAGCCTACCCCCACAGTGACATACTTCTTCCAGCAAGGCAACACCTACTCTAACAAGGCCACACTTCCTAATATTGCCACTCCTTATAGGCCAAACATTCAAATACATGAGTCTGTGGGCATCTTTCCTACTCAAACCCCCCACAGCTTGGATGGAGGAAATAGGAAGTAGAAATAGCCAGACCATAATGAGTCCATATATTCATGTTTCATGGAAGCTGCTGGGGAAGACTATGTGGAAACAGATGGATACTTGATGGGACCGAGGTCTGAAGTGCCTCTCCATGTGAATGAACCTTTGAGACATTAGGAGATGGGGGAGCTGAATAATGTACTGCCATATGTGAGGACTTCAGAAATGACTTGGGTGGATACCCAGTATTTGGTGGATACAGTCTGACAGAAACAAAGTCATTGAATATCTCAAAGTCAAGTTCCTCCCTTCTAAAAATGGGAAAATGCAGCTTACTTTATGAGGACCTTCTGTCAATTCACTGAGATGACTTAAGGCTGTTCAGTACAGGGTTATTCCTTGTAAGTCACCCAGGAGGTAGAATTTCCATTGAAATATACAGGTATTGATTTTAACTTGGGTCATCACAGAAGTCCACAGACTCCTAATTAGTGCCATTTTGGGGTACCTTTTCTTTTCTGAGATGGCTTTCCCACAGTTTGACACCATTGTCTCAGTTGCTGTGTATCATTCCCTTTGGTTAGCACCCAGCCACAGTCTCCTTCCATGGTCTTCACTCTCAGCTGTCATTCTGTTTCCTCTTCAATGTGTGGCTTGGAATTATGTCATTCAGATTGGACCTTCCAGCAGGCTTGGCTACCTCTCCTGCCTCAGAAGCCGTGTTTCTCAGGACTCTGTGCTCTGATATCATATGTTCTTCTATTTCAACTCTGACAGCCTGCATTTTGTTTGTTTGGTTGGTTGGTTGGTTTGTTGATCGGTCGACTAACTAAGCAATTACTTGCTAACTAGCCAGCTAATTAAATGGTTGGTTTGTTAGTTTTTTGAGGTAGTGTCTAAACTACAGCCCCAGATTGCCTCAAATTGCCTACATTGACAAGGATGACTTTAAATCTTGATCCTCTTGCCTCTGTCTCTCAAGTCTTGGGATTATAGGTGTGTGACACTCACTCAACTATTTTTAAAAAATTCATCTTGAAATTGGGCTGAGTAGATAACTGAGCAAGTGAAGGCACTTGTCCCTGAGCCTGATGGTTTTAGTTTAATTCCCAGGATCTACAAGGTAGAAAAGGAGAGGTGACTCTTTCAATTTGTCTAATGACCTCCACATGCACACTGCAACATGCATGTACCTGTGTACACAAATGTACACACACACACACACACACACACACACACACACACACACACACATTGCAATCCTTAAAATTGACTTAGTAAGCAGCACGTTAAATAGGACAATTTGTAATTATCAACCATATGGAAATGCACCATTTTCTATTATTTCAGATGACTGCTGAGAATCTTGTTAAGATTTGTGATGAAAATGAGGATAAGATTAAATTCTATTTATAATGACAAGTCCAATGCACAAGAAGAACTCTAAGATGAAAGGAAGGGGCAACACCACTGTCACAGAAGGCACAGGACAGAGAAAAGTTCTAGTTCATTCTTCCTCTGGAGCTGGATGCTGGGACTGTCATCGATGACCTTTATCCATTCTGTCACACCTATATCAGTTCTCTGTGGACTCTGAGTATGACATCACATGCACAGTCATATTAAAATGAGTGTTTGAAGGAACAACGGCTACACATGCTTGTACTCTGATCCCTTTTGGGAAGCATATAAATTTCAAGCTTAACATGTTGCTGATCAGCTCACTCTGCCCTTTTAGAAAAGGCAAATATTATTGATCAGTCTTATGAAAGGACTTTCAGTGTGGCGTCATGAGACCAACCTTTGCAACAATCCCAGGCTATGAACTTAGATGACATCATCTTATCATTTAAGCTCCACGAGGCAGCTCTGTAAACACTCAAATGTGAAGACTGACTAAGGCTTCTCCTCCCACTTCCATTAGTAAACCACTGCAAGTTCTTTTGGGGACGATGAAACTTTTCAAATATACACTCAAATTAAATTGGAAACAAACTTTTTCTCCCTTGACCAGGAAGGACAGTTGCTTGTCTTTCCAGGTATTTTTGACTATGAAGATATACTCTTTAGAATAATTCATAATTGTTTTAAAATTAGATGTATATTTAACTCCTGATTCAATAACCCTTCTTGTTCTATTTGTGGGGAAGTATTTTGAAGAACACTGGTTAGAAAGCACAGCTAGTACTGTGCACACTCTGTATTTGGTAGCTCAGGAACTCATGGGCAGGTAGCACACACAGGATGAACAAAGTGACAGTTATTGCCCACAGTAGGATGGATCAAGGATGAGATGTATCAGGTTTCTCACTCAGTATGCAACTTAGGACATGAAAATTATTCATTTAGGAGGTCTGGGAAGATGGTTCAATGAATGGAGGATGTGCTTTTAAGGATCTGTGTTCAATCCCCAGAACTCACACCACAAAAAGCCAGGTCCATGCTTATACCTAGTACTGGGGATGTAGATAGTCCCTAGGGCTCCCTGGGACACTTGATTTTTTGTTATTTATATAGTTATTTTACATAAGTAGTTCATTATTATTTGTAACTATTTTTCATTTAAAGCTTTTTCTTTTTGAAATTGTTATGCAATCGTATCTACCCCCTGTTATAGTAAGAAATTACCAATACGGAGTCAGGTAGAAATATAAGGGTATTTAATAGGGAAAAGCCTTACTTACAGAGCGAACCAGCCAGCCGGTGGTAGTCTGTACAGCAAGCAGCAAAGAGAAACCGAAACCGAAAACGCAGTCCCCCTACTCACTCTGACCACGCCCTCACAAGCCCTCAGGTACTCTTGTAGCCAGCCCCTAAGAAGGTGTGGCTACAGCTTCCCCTACACCCTGTATTTCCTGTAGTTCCACAATCTCCTCCCAACCCATCCCCTCTTCCAACTCCATGTTGGAAGTTAGTGCCACCCATAAATGCAAGAACGTGAGGTCAATCAGTCACTAGAGCATGAGAATCCTCTCGGGGTCACACTCTACGTGCAGAATAGTTTCTGCTCCCCCAGAGGCTATCTCCTGCCAACAGTTCCTCTGTACATGGTCAGAGATTGTCCGCACTATCTCTGCCAGGATTTGGATGGGCTCAACCTTGGTGAAAAGAAAATGAGACTCTGAGTGTGGAGAGCTGTGAAATGTTGCCTTCCAGATATCCTTCTGATATGACCTGACCATTGCCATCATGATCACACAGAGGCCGTGGTTACCTGCAGAAAAGCCCACACAGGATGCTTACATAATAACACCTGGGCAGATGTGCACACATTGAATACCTTTTCCTGACTACATGTAGGTTTTGAGACAGAGTCTCTCTGTATAGTGTAAGGTCAGTTAAGGAGCCCAAATCAGCTTTGAACATGCAATTCTCCTACTTTGGCTTCCAGAATGCAAGGTTTGTAGGTGTGTGCCTTTGTGTGCCATTGTGTGGGATATTTTGATGAGAAATACTTATAAGAGTAATGTAAAATTAATCTATCCCTATTTCTTTATGTTTAACTTACCATTATTGTGTGCTAGTGCATGATATGCTCATGTATATATGCAGGAAAGTACATGCCTCTGTGTGTGTGTGTGTGCATAGAGAGAGAGAGGAAGAGCAGAGAACAACTTATTTTTTAAACATTTTATTTATTCTTTGTGTCTTTTGTGTCAATGCACCTTGATTCCATTCATTTCCAGTCCCTTCATATCTGCCCTCTGCCCTTGCAATTCCCCTCCACCCAAAAAATAAAATAAAATTTAAGGCAAAAAAGAAGGAAAATCCTGTTATGGAAGCTGTAGCTTAATGTAGATAGTCACATAGTAAACCCTTTTATCCGTATACCTTTATCTGTATACCTTTATGCATAAACGTTCATTGCAAAGAGTCATTGGTTTGATTTGAGGCTGCTGGTTTCAGTGCTGAGCCCTTGCCAGGACTCCTCTTGGATGTCCTGTTGTTGCTTTGTGGAGATCCTGCAGCTTTGGATCTGCCAGACAGGCCCTTCACATGCTCCAGCGGATCACAGATGGGGTGGGTGTTGGTGTGAACCAACTCATAACCCTGGTTCAGGGCCTGGACAGTTGTAGGGTTGGTTCACCCACCAGCTAGTTCTTTCTTGTCTTAACCACCAGGGTGAGCTCTCCTTCATTGCCCTGGCTGGGTTGCCCCTTGCAGTGATGATCAAGGGGCGGGGCTAGTTCTGCCTTCACATCCTTCAGGGTAGGGCAAAGAATGGCTTTCCTGAGTTGGTTCTTTTCTTCCATGGAGGATTCTGAGGATTGACCTTAGGTTTCTGCTCCAAGTGCTTTCAGATGCTGAGCAACCTTGACAACCCCATGTTCTTTTTTTTTTTTTGTATAAAAATAGACAAAGCTTTTTGTGTTGTTTGGAAAGTTATTTTTGTTGCAAAGTGTGTGGTGTTTGTCTCTTTTCTCCATTTTTCTTCTTATAGATAATCAGAGTGAAGAACCTGGCTGACCCTTAGTGGTACGATTCACTTTTAAACATTCTTCATTGATTTTGGTACTAGGGTTGTGAGGGGTGAATTAGTGAGGTCAGATGTTTGGGGAAATGTATTGTTGTGTCTCTCCTGTCTCCAGTGGTCTCTGGAGTCTTTGATAAGGTCTCTGGGGAGCAACAATGCCATATTCACTTAGGTCCTTTAAGTTCTCAGATTCTATGCGGACCAACCATAGATAGGAATCTGTTTGACACAACAGTCAAACAGATTGAAAGACCCCATGACAGAGGCTATGGTGTAGCATGATTAACATAAACCCAGAAACAGATACCAGGGTTCAAGCTGAAAGACCAGAGGAGCAAAGCAGCTAAGCCAGTAGCTCTCACCTCTACCCAGGCTGAAGCCATCCTGACCTCAATGTGGCTGGAAACTAATTGCCCGAACATGACTGGACACCAAAAAGCCCTGAACTGAATATCTGCTCCTATCTTACATACCTCAAGTGCTGGGATTAAAGGTATGTGATCCCAAGTGCTGAGATCTCCTTTGTGTGGCCTTGAACTAACAGAGATCCATCTGCTTGTCTCCTGAGTCCTGGGATTAAAGGTGTGTGCCACCACCACCTGAATGTATGCCTAGCTAGAATGGCTTCTGGGATTAAGGGTGTGTATCACCCCTGCCTGGCTCTATGGCTTATGGCTAGCTTTGCATTCTGAACCCCCAGGCAAGTTTTAATAAATAATAAATAATATATGGCCACAGGATGGCAAGAGATCCATAGGTAGAGTGCTTATCAATTATGCACCACCCTTGGGTTTTATCTACAGCTCCCATAGACCTGTGTGGTGTCACACACCTGTAATCAGAGCTCTCAGGAGATGGAAGCAAGAGGATCAGAAGTTCATGTTTTACCTCAGTTACATAGCAAGTTGGAAGCCAAATGGGCTGCATGAGACCCAGCCTCAAAAAATAAGATACAGGAAGGAAGGGAGGAAGGAAGGAAGGAAAGAAGGAAGGAAGGAAGGAAGGAAGAAAGGGAGGAAGGGAAGGTCAGAAAACAGGACTTAGTAGGGAGGAAGCCTACTCTGCTTACCATCCTGGAACTTCCACTCAACAACACACATAAATATTGTTCCCTTGCTATAAATGTAGCATATGCTTTCTTTTTAATTTTGACAAAACTAAAATAATATTGTTTTATTTTGAAATCGTTAATTATTTCTTTATTTGGGCCCATTGAGACTGTGTCCAACTGTCTTTTACTTCTATAATGATAGTATTTATGTGTATGCATGAATATGTGAGTGTGTGCACACATGTGTGCACAAATGCCTGTATATGTGTATGGGTATGTATGTATGTCCATACTCCTACATATTTATGAGAGTTTTCTTAGTTTTTTTTTTCTAGAAAAGTAGAACTGTTTTGACTGATGGTATCTTCATATTTGATCTTGTGTATATGATGTGTAATACATGTGTGTATATGTGTTCACATGTGCATGTTCACATATATAGCTAGATATAGATATTTATGTATTGTGAAAGTATGTGTATACATGCATTTGGAGGCCAGAGGTTGACATTGTCTGTTTTCCTCACTGCTTTTCCACCTTACATATAGAATTCATATCTTACTCATGCCCAGAGCACCTTAGGTACTTGGATTGTTCCAGGGGACCCCTGTCTCTACCTCTATGATATTAGGATTCCTACTCATCCACCAGGTCTACTTAATATTTATGTGAATGCTAAGAATTCACACTTGAAAAGCTATTTACCATCTTATCAATCCTTCACTGAAATTTTCTACTGGAGAGGCTGAATTGGCACTGGTGTAGACTGGCAGGCTGAACTGGCACAGGAAATGCCTAACCATCCCAGCCCATTTTAGACGCCAACACACAATTCCAATTTTGCTACTTTGGGTAAGCACTACTCTGTGGTTTTCTTTATTTTTTATGTGTATGAATGTTTGACCTTCATATATGTCTGCACATCACATTCATGTAGTATCTGTTGAGGCCAGAGAAGAGTGTTGGAACCTCTGGAACTGGCCCTACAGAGATGGTTGTGAGCTGCTGTGTGGGTGCTGGGAGCCAAAGCCAGGGAGGCCTCTGCAAGAGCAGTGAGTGATCTTAATGGCTGAGCCCCACTATTGTTTTCATTTGCATTTCTCCTACTAGTGAATGGACCAATCTTCCCTCCACGGATCTAACCATCATTGGATATATTCTTTTAGTCAACAACAGACACAAATATCCCTTCCCTGTTAGAAAGCTAACATATGTCTCTCTGAAGTTTGGCATCAAAACAATATGTTTTTATGAAGAAATATTTAAACCTCCCCACACTGAGGACGAGTGCCATCTTCCATTGACCTTTATTTTTGTGATGATAGCTTACCTGTGTCCCTGGGTAAAGGCAAGGTGCATAGAAAGGGAGTCACAGAGAGATGTTTGCTGCTCTGTAAAACTGTATTTTTTTATCATCAAAGCAAAAGAATTAAGTTCATGTCATCTGAAAATTGGCAATTTATGGCTGTTTACATTTTGCCTTTAAAAAATTACAAATGTAACCATGCTCATAAACAAATGAGTTTTTTAGTGAAAAAAGGTTTGCGACATGATGTCTTTAAGTTTGTTTAAAATATGACAACAAACAAACAAACACTTTCACCAATGGTTTCTTGTCTGACTTGTTATATATTCATAAAAAATTTAAGTCAACAGATGGCAGATTAAACAAAATATAAAAGTATTTATCTATTTATTACTATAAATACTTTTAAATGTGTGTCATAGATGTAAGTTGCTAATATCTTCTTAATGCAATAAGATTTGATGAAAATATTTTCAATTATTAATGACAGAAGATTACAATAGTATAAATAAAACCTGAGAAAATTGCAGAATTCAGACCAAGAGGGAACTTTACAGACAGTCCATGGATATCTGAAGTCTCCTGGTAATGTAATTGTAAAATATTTAGTAGAAATTCAAACCTTGATGCTTGTCTGTCTTTCATTTCTTCAGTGTGGCATATAAAAAATGCCAGTTATGGGAGCTGAGAGGGTAGCACAATGGGTAATATGCTTGCTGTGCAAAGTGAGTTTGGATCCATAACACCAAAATAAAAGCTGTGCCTGGGACTACACCTGAAAGCCCCGGTGTGTTGGCAGAGACAGAAAGATCCCTGGGGTTCACTGGCCAGCCACTCTAGTCAACCTGTGAGCTCCAGGTGCAGGAAGAAATGCAATGGCTTCAAATATAAAGTTATAAAGTGAAGGGTGAGCGATGGGAGGAGATCCCTGATGTCAACCGTGGGTCTCCATATGCATGCATACACACACACACACACACACACACTTTTAAAAACAGCATGGCGTTCTCAGGCTTCATGATCACATATTTGGGAGGTCAGATACCAGGACCTTTGGCAGTGATTCAGAGCTGAAGGGGTCTGAAGAACACTTCAGCAGCTCTGACTGGCCCTGAGGCCAGCTCTGTGTCAGGAGGAAAGGGTTCTTAGAGGAGTTCTCAGATCTCTTGGTTCACACAGCTCCCAAGTAATGAGCCTACTTGAAGGAATCTGCTGCAAGACTAGGGATGTCTACTCAAAACCACCTAAGGAAAATGCTCATTTTAGTTAGCCCAGTGTTTGCTTCATTGACATTTAGCACCTATTATGACACAGACCTTATTTATATATCATATAGAAAATATATTATAACCTGGTCCTGCTTCTTAAATTGAGACAATGAGGCTCTGAAATTCCCCACATTGTGTTTATAGTTGAGGCCTAAGGATGAGTGAAGTAAACTCTGCAGGGTCTTCTAGATTACTTAGCAAGATAGTCCATTCAAAGTCTAATAAGGATGAGTTTGGAAATTCATTAAAAGGCATAGGGAACACCCCACTCTTACTTCCTGTCTCGCCCCCCACACACACACCTGACCCTTATGGAGGCCTAACTCCTTCAGAGTGAGGAGACTACCAGGAGAGGCAAGACCATCTACAGCTGTGCACATTGAATTCCTGGCCCACACACACCAATGGGTAACAAGAGAAGATAGAGAGACCCCTCCTACACTCACTGGAAAAAGATATGGGAAGAAGACAGAATAAGAACTCACTCAACAACAGAAAGACCAATATGACACCACCAGAATCTAGGGACTCCACTCCAGCAAGATCTGAAAAGTCCAACACAGCCATGAAGAAGAGATGGACCTCAAAAATTATCTCAGCAAGATGATAGAGACCTTTAAAGAGGAAACAAGAAAATCCCTTAAAGAAATAGAAGAAAAACCAAGCAAAAAAAATTACAAGAAATGGAGGAAAATTCAAAAAATTCAAAAAATAAACAAATCTCTTAAAGAATCTAAAGAAACCCAAGAAAAAACAACCAAACAAGTGAAGGAAGCTCTTGAAACAGTTCAAAGCATGAAAGCTGAAATAGACACAATAAAGAAAACACAGAATGAGGCGATGCTGGAAATGGAAAGACTGGATAAACGATCAGGAACTAAAGATGTGAGTATAACTAATAGAATCCCAGAGATGGAAGAGAGAATCTCAGCTATTGAAGACTCGCTAGAGGATATACATTCATCAACCAAAGAAAACCTTAAGTCCAACAAATCCCTAACACAAAATATCCAGGAAATATGGGACACCGTGAAAAGACCAAACTTAAGAATAATAGGTACAGAAGAAGATGAAGAAACACTGCTCAAAGGTACAGAAAACATACTCAACAAAATCATAGAAGAAAACTTCCCCATTTTACAGAAGGATATGCCTATGAAAGTACAAGAAGCTTATAAGACACCAAACAGACTGGACCACAAAAAGAAGTCCCCCGGACACATAATAATCAAAACACCAAATCTACAGAATAAAGAGAAAATATTAAGAGCAGCAAGGGAAAAAGGCCAAGTAACATGTAAAGGCAATCCAATTAGAATAACACCCTATTTCTCATTGGAAATTCTGAAAGCCAGAAGGTCTTGGATAGATACCATACAAGCACTAAGGGAGCATGGATGTCAATCCAGACTACTGTACCCAGCAAAACTTTAAATCACTATAGATGGAGAAAACAAGATATTCCATGATAAAAACAGATTTAAACAATACATATCCACAAATCCAGCACTACAGAAGGTTCTGGAAGGAAAACTCCAACCCAACGAACACAACTACACTCACAAAAACACAGGCAATAGATAATCTAATTTTACCAAACACAAAAAGAAGCAGGAGGGCGAAATCCACACACAGTGACACCACCAACAATAAATCCAAAACAAACAAGAACCAATGAACAATGGACATTAATATCCCTAAATGTCAATGGTCTTAACTTACCCATAAAAAGATATAGGCTAACAGAATGGATACGAAGACAGAATCCATCCTTCTGCTGTTTACAAGAAACACACCTCAACTTCAAAGACAGGCGATACCTCAGAGTAAAAGGATGGGAAAAGATTTTCCAATCAAATGGGCTCAAGAAACAAGCTGGTGTAGCAATCCTAATATCTAACAAATTAGACTTTAAACTAAAATCAATCAAAAGAGATGAAGAAGGGCATTTCATACTCATCACAGGAAAAGTCCATCAAGATGAAGTCTCAATCCTGAACATCTATGCCCCAAATACTAAGGTGCCCACATTTGTAAAAGAAACATTACTAAAATTCAAACCACACATAAAACCACACACACTTATAGTAGGAGACTTCAACACCCCCCTTACACCACTAAACAGGACCACCAGACAGAAACTTAACAAAGAAACAAAGGATCTGAAAGAAGTTATGACCCAACTGGGGTTAATGGGTATCTATAGAGCATTCCATCCAAACTCAAAAGAATATACCTTCTTCTCAGCGCCACATGGCACCTTCTCTAAACTTGACCACATATTAGGCAACAAAGCAAAACTCCATAGTTACAAAAGAATTGAAATAGCCCCCTGTATCTTATCAGATCACCATGCATTAAAGCTAGAATTCAACAGCAATAGGAATGGCAGAAAACCTACATACTCTTGGAAAATGAATAACACCCAATTGCACCATTCCTGGGTTAAGGAAGAAATAAAAAAAAAGAAATTAAAGACTTCCTAGAATTTAATGAGAATGCAGACATAACATACCCAAACTTATGGGACACTCTGAAAACAATGCTAAGAGGGAAGTTCATAGCACTAAGTGCCCACATGAAGAAACTGGAGAAAAGTCACATTAGAGAATTGACAGAACAACTGAAAGCATTAGAGCAAAAAGAAGCAAAGTCACCAAGGAGGAGTAGACACCAGGACATAATCAACCTGAGAGCTGAAATCAATAAAGTGGAAACTAGGAAAACATTGCATAGAATCAATGAAACAAAGAGATGGTTCTTTGAGAAGATCAACAAGATAGATAAACCTCTAGTCAAACTAACCAAAAGGCAGAGAGAGAGCATGCTAATTAACAAGATCAGAAACAAAAGGGGGGATATAACAACGGACACTGAGGAAATCCAGAGAATCTTCAGGTCATACTTTGAAAACCTGTACACCACAAAATTTGAAAATCTAAAGGAAATGGACAGTTTTCTGGATAAATATCACTTACCAAAATTAAACCAAGATCAGATAAACAGTTTAAATCCACCTATATCCCCTAATGAAATAGAAGCAGTCATCAAAAGCCTCCCAACCAAAACAAGCCCAGGGCCAGATGGCTTCACTGCAGAATTCTACCAGAAATTCAAACAAGAGCTGATACTGGTACTCCTCAAAGTGTTCCGCACAATAGAAGCAGATGGGATATTGCCAAACTCTTTCTATGAGGCTACAATCACTTTGACACCCAAGCCACACAAAGATATGACTAAGAAAGAGAACTACAGACCGATATCCCTCATGAACATCGATGCTAAAATACTCAATAAAATATTGGTGAACCGAATCCAAGAACATATCAGAAAAATCATCCACCACGATCAAGTAGGCTTCATCCCAGGGATGCAAGGATGGTTCAACATATGAAAATCCATCAATGTAATCCACCATATAAACAAACTGAAAAAGAAAAACCACATGATCATCTCACTAGATGCTGAAAAAGCCTTTGACAAAATCCAATATCCCTTCATGATAAAGATCTTGGAGAGAACAGGAATAACAGGAACATATCTTAACATGATAAACACAATATACACCAATAGCCAACATCAAACTAAATGGAGAGAAACTCAAAGCTTTTCCTCTAAAATCAGGAACAAGACAAGGCTGTCCACTCTCTCCATATCTCTTCAATATTGTACTTGAAGTTCTAGCTAGAGCAATAAGACAAGAAAAGGGGATCAAAGGGATACAAATTGGAAAGGAAGAAATCAAACTTTCACTATTTGCAGATGACATGATAGTCTACATTAGTGACCCGAAAAACTCTACCAGGAAACTCCTACAGCTGATAAACACCTTCAGCAAGGTAGCAGGATACAAAATTAACTCAAAAAAATCTGTAGCCCTACTGTATACAGATGATAAACCCAATGAGAAAGAAATCATGGAAACATCACCTTTCACAATATCCACAAGCAACATAAAATATCTGGGGGTAACACTAACCAAAAAAGTGAAAGACCTGTACAATAAGAACTTTGAGACTTTAAAGAAAGAAATTAAAGAAGATACCAGAAAATGGAAAGATCTCCCATGCTCTTGGATAGGTAGAATTAACATAGCAAAAATGGCAATCCTACCAAAAGCAATCTACAGATTCAACGCAATCCCCATCAAAATCCTAACACAGTTTTTCACAGACATTGAAAGAACAATACTCAACTTTATTGAGTTGTAAAAACAACTCTTTACAATAAAGGATCTTCTGGAGGCATCACCATCCCTGACTTCAAGCTCTACTATAGAGCCATAGTTCTGAAAACAGCTTGGTATTGGCACAAGAATAGACAGATAGACCAATGGAATCGAATTGAAGACCCAGATATTAACCCATGCACCTACGAACACCTTATTTTTGACAAAGGTGCTAAATCTATACAATGGAAAAAAGATAGCATCTTCAACAAATGGTGCTGGCACAATTGGATTCGGACATGCAGAAGATTGCAGATAGATCCATACCTGTCACCATGCACAAAACTTAAGTGCAAATGGATCAAAGATCTCTCCATAAATCCAGTCACACTGAATCTTCTAGAAGAGAAAGTGGGAATTACCCTTCAACAACTTGGCACAGGAGACCAATTCCTGAACATCATGCCAGGAGCACAGACACTGAGGTCTGCAATTAATAAATGGGACCTCCTGAAACTGAGAAGCTTCTGTAAGGCAAAGGACACAGTCAGTAAGACAAAACAACCATCCACAGAATGGGAAAAGATCTTCACCAACCCCACATCTGACAGAGGGCTGATCTCCAAAATATACAAGGAGCTCAAAAAGCTAACCACCAAAATACCAAACAATGAAATTAAAATGTGGGTTGCAAAACTAAACAGAGAATTTTCAACAGAGGAATATGAAATGGCTGAAAGACACTTAAAAAAAAACTGCTCAAAATCCTTGGCCATCAGAGAAATGCAACTCAAAAACTCTGAGATACCACCTCATACCTGTCAGAATGGGTAAAGTCAAAAATACCAATGACAACCTATGCTGGAGAGGATGTGGAGAAGAAGGAACACTCCTCCATTGCTGGTGGGAGTGTGAACTTGCAAGACCACTCTGGAAATCAGTATGGTGGTTGCTCAGAAAAATGGGAATCAATCTACATCAAGATCCAGCCATTCCTCTCTTGGGTATAAACCCAAATAGTGCATGTCCATACAACAAGGACATATGTTCAACCAGGTTCATAGCAGCATTGTTTGTAATAGCCAGAACCTGGAAGCAACCTAGATGCCCCTCAACTGAAGAATGGATAGAGAAAATGTGGTACATTTATATACTGGAATACTACTCAGCAGAAAAACGCAATGGAATCATGAAATTCGTAAGCAAATGGATGGAACTAGAAGAAACCATCCTGAGGGAGGTAACCCAGTCACAAAAAGACAAACATGGTATGTACTCACTCATATATGAATTTTAGACATAGAACAAAGGATTACCAGCCTATAATCCTCTTCACCAAAGAAACTAGGAAACATGAAGGACTCTAAGGGATAAATAGACCCCAGGAATGGGAAGTGGCATGAACTCCTGAGCTAATTGGGAGCATGAGGGTAGGGGAGAGGGTGCTGCCACAATAAGAGCACAAGAAGAGGAGTAGAGGAGAGGAAATGGAGGAGAAAAGATATTGAGTAGGGGGAAGAATAGAGGAGAGAGAGCAGGATGAGAGATCCATATTAGAGGGAGCCACTATAGGTCCGAGAAGAGATCTGGAACTAGGGAGATCTCCAGAGACCTACAAAGATTACACTATCTGACAATCCAGGCAATGGAGGAGAGGATAACCTAAAAGCCCTTCCCCTAAAATGAGATTGATGACTTCTCTTTATGCCATCCTAGAGCCCTCCTCCAGTGGCTGATGGAAGCAGAGACAGACATCCACAGAAATATACTGTGCTGAAATCTGGAATTTAGTTGAAGACAGGGAGGAATAAAGATCGAAGGGGTCTGTACCAGGTTGGGGAAACCCACAGAAACAGTTGGCCTGAACAAGGGAGAGCACATGGACCCCAGATGCTATCTGGGAGGCCAGTACAAGACTGATCCAGCCCCCTGACCATGGATGCCAATAAGGAGGCCTCTGCACTCCAGGGAGCCTCTGGTAGTGGATTAGCATTTTTCCCTGGTATAAGAAGGGACTTTGAGAGCCCATCCCAAGTGAAGGCCCTGGACACATGGGGAAGGGCCTAGGCCCAGCACAAGAAGATTTGGTGGACTTTGCAGAGCCCCTGTTGAGGGCCCTATCCTGCCTGGGGAGTGGTGGTGGTTGGGGTGGGGGGTAGGTTGGGGGTGGGGGAGGAGGGATGGGGTGAGGGGAGGGAGAGGGAGAAGGGACTTATATGTGAAACAAGCCTGTTACCTAACTTGAATTAATAAAAAAAAAAGCATAGGATAGAGCCTGGGCTGCAGAGATCAACTGGCAAGGCAACTGTATTGCAAGCATAGAGACCTGAATTCAATCCCCAGAAACTCACACCAAAAAAACAGACAAGTCGGCCACCTTTCCCAGGTGGAAAGGCAGAGGCAGGAAGACTCCAGGACTCCAGGATTTCCACACAGACTGCTAAATGTGCTCTAGGCCAGTCTCAAAAACCCAAAAAGACATGGACAACTCCTCCATAAAGACACAGGGGTTGTCTGTTGGCCTTCATATGAACATGCTTCCACGCACAGAGAGAGGGGGAGAGGAGAGAGAGGAGAGAGGAGGAGAAAAGATAGAGAAGAGAGAGGGGGAGGGGAGAAAGAGAGAAAACAGAGAGAGGAGAAAGGAGAGAGGGATGAGAGGAGAGAGAGAAAGAGACAGATAGAGAGGGGCTGGAAGGGAGGGAGCACAGGCTTTGCAAAGCAGTCCCATGCAGGAGTTAGTCAGAGACCTGTATTGTTTAAAGAAATAGCTTTTGATGGCCTAGACTTGCTGACTGTTGTAAGAATGCAGCAGCCCCAGTCTGAATTCAAGAAGTTGGGGGGGGGGTGTTTCGCCACTGCACACTGAGCTCTGGCATCAGCCTTGCCTTCATCTAAGGTAGCATTTAGAGATTTACCTTGTAGTAATGTTGCTTTGGAGTGGTACTCAACACTACTATCCATGGCCATTAACATTTATGGCACAATTCATTCAGAGTTTTATGAGTCCTTCATATTCCCTTTATGAACCCAAACTAAAAATGTCAGTGCTGGGGATGCCATACACAAAAATCCCTTTGATTTCTTTTTTTTTCCATTTTAATATTTACCAAACTTCTAAACGCCAGGAGAGCAGGTCATTGAATTTCAAGCACTCTATGCAGTTTGGAGGCCTCTTTGCACCCTTATTCCAGAGTGACACTGTCTTCTTTGGCATGTTTTGGGAGAATATGATTTAGGCACAAAGAGTTGATATACTGTGACACATATCACTGCCAATGGGACTGTTTTGCTATCTAACCCATCCCAATTCCATATGAATTGCGAAGAAGAGGAGGAAGAGCAAACAAACTTACTTCTCACTCAATTGAAGTCTACTGTGTCTGGAAGCTTTTCTGAATGATAAACACTGGTTTCATCATGTGTCCACCCCAAGGACCCCTTCCTCCATCTGCAAACAGGACAGGGGAAGAGAGGACACCCTTGCAAAGGTCTCTGTACATCTAGCCTTGGGGTAGTATGCATCATAGCTACCATGTTGCATTTCTGGAATGCAATATGTGTTTGTGCAGCCTGTAAAGGATGCTGGGAAATTCTGTATAAGATAGGGTTCACAGGCACAGAGCCAATCTCTGTCCATGGTATTCCTGGTCTAGACAGATGGGGCTCCTTCTTATAATGAGGTACTGTTTGGGTGTAGACAGATAGATATGGATAAGAGTAGTGTTAGTGGGAAGTCCCGGAAGGAAACAATGGGAAGTACTGGATTCTGAGTGAGTGGTGTAGAGAATGGAGCTCTAGCAGGGATACTGAGAGGAACAACGTCAAGTGAGAAGAAATTGATCTCACACCTGGATGAATGTCAACCATGCAAAGACCACAGAGAAACTTTCTAGATGGAAAACAAACAGCAGGCAACAAAACAGGCTCAGTGTGCTCACTGGGCTGAAAGAACAAAGGCACTGCTGGTCTGAGCTGACTGACTAGGTTCAGGAGAGGGATGGATGAGCAGAGGAAGAAACAGGCATTAAGGACAACTGGAGAATTGGCCCCTCCCTCCTTTTTTCCCTCCCTCCTTCCCACCCCCAATGTCACTAGGCCTGAATAAGGGGTTATTTGTGCTTAGAATTTTGGATACAACATCTCACTTAATCTTTTTTGTAAATCTTGAAACACAAGTTACTGCTTTTCCCTTCAGAGACAAGGAAATGAAGGTTGAGAAAATTTAAATAAGTTCTTCAAGGTCATGTATCTGCTTCAGCCTCCTGCAGGCTGAGGTGACAGATACAGAGGACCAGGACCAAGTTAATCCAAGGCATTTCAAATGCTTTCTTTTGATTTTTAAATCCTGTAGTCAACATGCTTGACTCTTACTTTAAGAGTTTTGTCACATATATCTCTGCCTATTGTGAATTGTTGCTGTGTAAGAGAAGCTGTGAAATTTAACCCAATCCATTTCGGATGGTGTCTCAGTTGCTTCCCCTGTGTTGTGACCAATCCCCCGAGAACAGCTCTGTAAGGAAGAAAGGGCTTATTTGGGCTCACCATTCCAGGGTACCGTCCATCATAGTGGGTGTGCATGGAGGGGTAGTCATGGTGACAGGGTTTGAAGCCTGGTCACACCTTGTGCAGTCCGGATGCTGAGAGACAATGCCTGTCATTCTGGTTGTGTTTTCTTTCTGAGGCCGTCCAGGAAGTGATGCTATAGACTTTTCAGGTGAGTCTTCCTACTTCACTTACCCCTCCCAAGCATGGCAGAGGCTAGCCTAACCTAGATGACCACTCACAGGTGTGCCTGGAGGCCTGTCTATTTGGCAATGCCAGACACTGTCAAATTGACAATAAGTTTTAAGTATCACATATGGAAATTCTCCTTCAACGTTGAGCAGCCTCGCTGCAGATTTAACTAAGGAATATCTACTGCATGTCATGTAACTTACTCCCTTTTAAATATGATCTAGCTTTCTCCTTCCGGAGCTCATATTTGTTCTCAGCACCTCCAGGGTTATTTTGTTGGTCTCTGGTTTTGTAAGCTCTATTGCTTAACCTGGAGCTTATTCCGAAGCATAGATGAGGATGCAAAACCACCACTTATTTGTATTAATTTCAAAGTATGGACCACCAAAAACCCTCAGCCAGCTCAGGGTGTGAGCTGGTGGGACACTCTGGTCTAGCCTTACCCCCTGGTGCCTCCCCTTCCACTGCCCCTCCTGCTCTATGTGTTTGTCTGCCAAAGAAGCTCACTTCTGAACCCCCGACAGAAATGTCATTCCGTATGCATTTAGGTAGCAGAGTCATCCGTTGCTTCATTTTCCATACTAATACGGGTTTTCTAGAGAACCAGGCCCACTGCAAAGTGTTGCTGTATGAGAAACACTGTGTATGCCAGACCCTTCCATGTTACACCTTAAATTACTCAAAGAAATGTCTATCTCAGGACAGGAAATCCCCTTTCCATTCTCCTTCATTCTGTAATTGTATATGGGAGAGTTGGGGCATTTAAAAAATAAAAGACACTTATAAATAAAAATAATCAGGTTTTCCTTTAAAGAAAGCGGGAACATTCTGGAATGACTCCCCCATCCCACAAAATTTTAGATATACATCAGCACTCTATTCTACTTTGTATCACTTTTGCTGTGATACAACACTGACCAGACAAACTTGGGGGAAGAAATGCTGTATTTGGCTTACAGGTTTCAGTCCATCAGAGAGAAAAGCCAGGGCAGGCACTCAAGGCAAAACCTGAAGTAGAGGCCAGAGGAAGATGCTTACTTGGCTTTGCCCTGTGGCTTGCTGCTTGCTCAGCTTGCTTTCTACAGCACCTAGACTACCTCTCAGGGGATGCTCTGTGGCCACAGTGGGTTGGGCCCTCCCCTATCAATCTTTAATTAATAGAAAGTCTCACAGACTTGCCCAATCTGATAGAGGTTCCCTCCTCCAAGGTTTCTCTAGTTTATGCCATTTAGAAGAAAACCAACCCCCGCATACTCTGTATTTTTTAAAAAGAAAATTGGAAGGTTTTGGATGATGTAACTTTTATCCACCATTTATCTCCTCTTCAATTTACCCCTTTTCTGTTACATCTTATGAGGGTGACCCTGCAATGAGTAAATAATGTGGGGTTTAAGAGCCAGGTTTGTGCCCCAATTTTGCCAATTGATTTATTTGATGACTCTGGGAAAAATCATTCGTGAATCTTGGCCTGATTTTCTTCTCTGAAAATTATAAAATAGATGAAATATATAATAAATTCTTAATGCTTTATTAATGGGAACCTGCTAACATGATTGAAATTGAACTGTTGTAATTGGATCTAGAGCTCATCAATTTTCTCTTAAAGGGAAGTTCTGTCCTGCTTACACGAGTCTCTCTTTCCTCTGCTCTTCTGTCATGCCTGGATATGCCTGAATCAAACTTTCTTATTTTGCCTCTTTTCAACTTGCCCCTGTAACTTTTCTAGGATCAAGGGGGACATGACTTTTTAAGAGAACTATGGACAGAGTCATGGAATTCTTTATCATTTCTATCCTTCTGTAAGCTGAAGCAGCTCTCACCCCTTCATCCCTGCCTTTACTCCTCCAGGCTCCTCCCCACAGTGCCCCCCCCCATTGAAAATATATCTTTCCTATTTCCATGGACTTGCTATGCTTCCCAACTCAGAGTCAACTGGTGCCCACTTCCCAGTTTCAGGAATGAGAGATGTTGCTTGAAATCCTGTTGATTTTTGATTATTCAAGGCATCTCTTTCCCTGGTAAGTTCTCTCTGGCTCTGTCCTTCTGTATGAGAGCATTGCCTCAAGTCCAAAGAGGCTCCTTACACTGCTGATGTTGCATGAAATTATTTCCAGAGGAAATGAGCTTTGAATGGCAAACCGCTTGTAATGCATTTCTGTTTGTTTTTTTTTTTTAAGTCACTATATCTTCATTCATTCATTCATTCATTCATTTTTCTTTAGAAAACTATTGGGTACCACTTGATGTTCCAGGAGGCTAGGTTGCAGAGATCAACAAAGTATAACCACTCAGGGAGTTCTGAATAGTGTAGTATTCTAATACTACAGACCATTAGGATTTGCAATCCTCATGTGAAGAAGTCAGGACATTGTCCTGGCACCCTGAGAGTTAGCCGTCCATGGAGAAAGGCATCATAACAGACTCAACAGCAAGGAAGAGGTCTAGTGCTTTACACATAGCCAGGTGTCTGTAACATGAGAGAATTGGAGTAAATGATTTCATGTCTCTTAATTCCATTCTTCTAGGATTTCTATGGTGTTGTGGATTTCTGCTACTTGCAAAGTCATGTGTTAGTTCCACAGAGAACATGTCTGTGAGCTTGAGTAGCCTACCACTGTTAAGACACTGTGAAGAGGTTTCATTTATTACACTGTGTGATTAAGAGTAAAACTTTGAAGTGTTATTAGACTGGACTGTAAGATCACATCTTGCTTCATCGTAAGATCTGTAATCAACTACTGATGCCTTGTATGGTGAGTAGGAAGAGTGAGGTTATGGATGCCATGTATATACTCCCTTTATTCTGGTCTTGAGATTAAATTAGTAAGATATTCCAAAATTTCATAAAAAATGAATTGCTAAAAGAAAATACACACCTAGGAAATGAGAGTGACATTTATTTTATGATTATTTCCCCTCACTAAACATAAAATCTGGATCTTGGTCGTTTGATTTTTTAACAACTAAACTCACTTTCTATAACCAATAAAATCCACCACTGGTGTCTTTTGGGGGGGGCTCCAAAGGTAAACATATTTTCAGTTGTCTCAAACAAATTAGATTTCACATACTCTAATCCTAGCCCATTGTCCATTGCAGTAGCCCTCAGGTGTGCCCCCTTCTCTAAAATATATGGTTTAGAGTATAGAGGCTACCCTATACTCTATGTATAGTAAATGCAGTAAAGTGCAGACCCTTGTCCCAACAGTTAGTACAGACTTAGTATATGGGATGTTTATTGGATATGCGCTGTCTGAAGTGATAAGGAAATAATGACAGTTTGCTTAAGTTGTTTGCCTGTCAAGGACCATTTGGAAAGTTGACATTTGCAGACCATAAACAAGATATGGCAGAATGTAGGGTATCCACTCAGAACTGACAATTCACAGGGATGGAAGGTTTAGAAGTGTTATTTCTGAAGTGAAACTTTATGGCTCTTACCTATGACTCCATAAAAAGTTGACTTTTCATTTACACAATGGAAATGAGTATTAAAGGATTCATAAATACCATAAGAGAAATATAAAGCCAGTCTGATGGATTGAAGTTTTCAATGCCAAGAATGAGTATGTCTATCGACTTAGCTCAGCATGTAACGGATTTTGCTGAACATAATGCAGACTGTGGGAATAGGGTTCATTTATGTAGATTCTTAGAGCACAGCCCACTGTAATTCTTATAATGCATTTAACCCCTGTTTAATAAATCTGTAAAAAATTATAATTTTCTATTGTGCTTCCATCTTTCCACTTTCCTTTCAGCCTGTTTTTACAGGGCAGGCTACTCCCATTGCTGGGTGTAACTTGGTGAGAAATGTCATCATTCATTGATTGTTTAGAGAAATATTTCAATTCTAGGAAGTGCTTCCTTGTAGCCCATGCTCACAATCTTTTAAAGCAGAGGCTTATTTCTGCCCCACCAAGGCAGCGAGCTCCATTCCAGACCTCACTATAGGCTGAAATGTTGACTCTAAAAATGGCTGTGAATGTGGAAACTTCAATTTAAGTGGTTTTAATTATAAGTCAGTGCTTTGGCCATCAAACTTCAGGGATTTGTATTTGATTGTTGTGAAATGAGTCTCAGGGAGTCTCCCCTGACTTCCTTTTCTTTAGCCTGCCCAGTGGATTAAAGAAACATCTTGTTTTCCTTATGGGACACAGTTGTTGACTTCTTCAGCAGCTTCCTGTGGACCACCTGTTTTAGAGTACAGGGCACTTCCACCCTCCCAGGTGTGAAGAGGTTCTGTGTGGGTCTGCTTCACTCTGAAGTAGAGTAGAGGAACACATGTTTCTATAATCTGGGTGTAACTCAAGTATCCAAGCAGGGTCAGTATCTAGGGGCAGGGGCAGGGGCTCAGTCAGCAGTGCTCTCCATGCAAGCTTGAGGACCGAATTCATATGATTGACTCCCACACGGAAGGATAGGCAGGTGCAAGGACACATCTAGAAAGCCTAAAGCTGCTTGTGGAGAGATGAGGTAGCATTGGGGGCGGGGAGGGTACCTGGTGCTCACTGCCCACTGCCCGGTGAGCATGATCAAGTCGGTGAGTTTTAGGTTAAGTAAGGGACTCTGTCTCATAAACAAAGTGAATAGCAGCAAAGGTTGACACCCAGTGTAGACCTCTGGGCCACACACACACACACACACACACACACACACACACATACACGCACGCGTGTGCTTCACACATTTGCTCATTTGTGTACACACACACATAATAAATAAAATAAGAAAAGCAATATGTGTACACATATATTATCAAGCTAATTTTAAAGTGTTATTTCCCTAGTTAACATAAGCTAGAACTTTGTCTTTATCAATTAATATGCAAAATGGTGACATAAAAGGTGAGCCGAGGGACAGAACTGACCTGAAAAGACAGGAGTTAGGCCCTGGCTCTCTTCTTTCAGACTTGAAATTCTGAACATTCCAGATAGAGATTCAGTGGGTCCCGAGGGCCCCCTTATCTCCTGACTGGAGCTCTATTTGAGGAAGTTATTCAGTATGGGGGTGGGGTGAGTATATGTCTTTAAGAATACAACTTCTAGAATATTTTTTTGTAACCATAAGAAATGTTCTGATACTATATGCCCATGAGTTTCACGTGATTTAAATAGGAAGGGATTTTCCCCCTCCGGAGTAAACAGCCTCTTTCCTGTGTATATATTAAAGTAAACTCGGGGGTGAATTTGTTTTATGTTTTAGCTCAGATGGTCTCTCCCTATCTGAGACTGAGAACTGGATTTCCTTGTTGGCTCCCAGAGTTCTTTTCCTTTGATGGCTGTGGCTGCCAGCTTTTCTTGAGAACTCACACTTAAGGAGAACTATCAGTCCACCTTTAAAATGTTTTTTTATTTGTGTGTATTTCTAAAATAAATACCTTTTGGTAGTAACTATGGTTTAGCACATATGGCAATTTATGCTCTTGTGATAAGAACAATTCCCAAAGAGAGAGCTCTCTTTTGTAAGAAAGCCAGGCAAATTTAAGAAGTACAAAAGCTGCATGATAATACATTGCATTCAACCAGGGCCCGGCATTGGTTGTACTGTTTGTTTCACATATTTGTTGAATGTCAGCGGGAGCTTTGAGGGTGTATTATTTTATCTGCTTATCACATTCCCATAGAGATAATAAAATTAATCAGAATAAGTAGGCTATAAGCTGAGGATCTTTAACAGTTTAATAAGGTTTAAATAATATCTCTTATTTTGTCTAAGCCATTCACATTTGCTAAGTGCGTTTCTAGGTCAGTGTCATTTTGTCTGTGTCAGTGTTTGGTATTCCAGAAGCCATTTGAAGTCATTAGTTCATCATTATGAAGACGATTCTGTGACGTGCACAGTGTCATGTGCTCTGACAGGAGAGGGATAGAGAATTGAGGCCTCAACAACTGAACTTACACGACCCCAGATTGGAAAGAAAGGAGTTAAGTGAATGCTGGGTTTTATTTATTTATTTATTTTTAATTGTTGGAGCTATTTATTCTGCCTTCATTCCTATTGGGACATTATCAAACTGGAACATTTCTTGGTCACACTGTATCTGGGAAGAGCCTTGCAATAACATCAATAGCAGCTAAAGGTTTGGGTATGTGGAGGGGGACATGACATGGTCATGTGTGGAGGTGTGCCTTTGTGTGTTGGTATATACACACAAGTGTGGATGCTAGAAAACAACGTTCTGGAACTCTCCACATAGCCTAGGCTGGTTGTTGAGTCCCAGGAATCTACCTTTCTCCTCCTCCTCAGCACTGGGATTTCAAACTTACCACCATGCCCAACATTTTTAAAGTAGGTCCTTAGGCTTGCCATGCAAGCTTTCACTGACTAAGCCATCTCCCCAGCACACAAACAAAAATTTTTAAATGTTACGTCATTTAATTGAACAGACTTCTACATAGGTTTTCCAGAGACAGAAGGCACAAGTTGAAAGTCACAAGCTGACCCGCTATCTTGAAATCATAGCTTCAGCCCAAACAGTTTGCTCTGTGCTTTTTTACCAACACACTGTGACAAGAATTCAACTAAGTAGGAAAAGCAGAGCAAAGCCCATCATTAATCAGGGTATTATAAAAGCCCTGTCCTAATGCTTCAAATGACTGTTGAACAAATATAATTAAGCTCCAAAAGTAACTCATCAGATTTAATCATTATATGTTATACATTATAATTTAATCCTTTTGGGCTTGAGTAGTACTATAAGAACAGTGCTACTTTAAAAAAATATGGTGTTTCACAAATCAAATGATTAGTAGTTCTAATTTGGTAATGATATGTCTCCCAGAGTAAGCTAAGCAAACAGAGTGCCTGCCTTTTGTGTGTGGATCCTAGCCAAGTGGGTGTCTCTCTGGTGCCCTGATGCTCTTGGAATCTGCCTTTCACAAGCTGAGCTGGCTGACCCCAGTAGTTCCCACACCTTGTTTCTAGTCTGCCCTTCCAGGCCCTCATGACCCCTGCCACCACTTCAGCTCCCTACGTGTGTGTGTGTGTGTGTGTGTGTGTGTGTGTGTGTGTGTGTGTGTGTGTTTGTGTGTGTTTGTGTGTTTGTGTGTTTGTGTGTGTATGTGTGATGTGTGAGCACACCTGGGGGGGGCATGCCCATGCACATGTGAGAGTGCATGTATGTAGACATCCCAGGTTGTTGTTATGTGTCTTCCTGGTTGCCTTCCCACCTTATAAATGGATGCAGAGTCTCAGAATAGCACCCAGAACGAACTGATTCGGGGAGTCTGGGGAGCCAGCTTGCTCTGGGCATCCATATGCCTCTGCTATCCCACTGCTATGCTTGTTGTACATTTACATGGATACTGGGGACCTAAACTCATATCCCTGTGCATGCTTGGCAAGCACCTTACCCCCTGAGCCATCGCCCAGCACCCTTTTCATAAGATTTTATATCTGCTCCCTGTACCTGGCAGGTCTTGCAGGTCTTTAGAGATTCCAGATGCAGCTGGCATATTAGAGCAGGGTCTATGGAGTCAATAAGAATTTTAAAGCCAAGTTTAGAAGTGCTGTAATTCAGTGGCAGTGGTGACTCAGGTCTCGTAAATGAAAAGCTGTTCTGCAGATTAAAACTAAATCAATATATGCTAAATGACTGGGTGTCTGCATTCTCCAGGCAGCTTGGTCAACCTCCCTTGTCCTCTGAGTCCGCCTAAATCTTCCAAGCAAATACTGTGCAGACATCTAAGTCTCTTTCTCTATCACCTTAAGGTTTGGGATTTGCAGGGACTCTGTTCGTTTTACTAAGGAGCAAAAGAGCTTTGTAAAGAAACACCACCCGTTTACAGGAAGCAAGGAGCCCCCCCACACACACACACACATAATCCACTAGGGCTTTCTTTCTCTGCAAGCTACGTACACTGTTATTTCCTACTACTTGTACTACTCGGCCACAGATAAACTGCACCTGACTCTCAATCACAAGCTTCAAATGGACCCCTTATGTAAAAATATACCAAAATTCAAAAGAAAAATGAATTAAGAAATGAGCCTAATGGTGGGTAATCCTGAATAATGCACTTGATGAAGACTTAATTAACAGCTCCCAGTGGTTGCATTTGAGGTTGGCAGGGCAGGACCATGAGCAAAAAGAAGCTCGTCTTTGTCTGCTGTAGAACTCACTGACTGGAACTTTCCATTCATGCTGCCCTTGTTCTCTTGCTTGTGAACACTCCTTCAACCCACATGTGAACCGTTAGATGAATCTGTACATCCCTGTGCTAAATGTGCAAATACAAGACATTTGCCAAATTCTCACACCTCTCCAGGCATCCAGTTCTGGGATAAGTGCACAGTGCCTACATCCCCGGAGGCATGTTGTTCTCATCAGGTACATACCCTTTACATGTTTGTCATGAATCGCCCCTGCTTCCCTCCTCATTCCCAAATGACTAACATATGCTCCTGTAATTTTGAAAGCAATATTTCTACAGATTTTTTTAAATAAAATGTGTGGCAAGGAGATGGATTTCAGTAATGTGCTTACTTCACAGGCAGAGAGCCTGAGTTCAGATCCCAGCACCAGTGTAGAAAACTGGACACTGTGACACACATCTGCTATCTCAGCACTGGTGAGGTGGAGAAAGGAAGATTCTTGGATGTCACTGGACAAATTGATGAGAGTACAGCTCCAGTGAGAGACCCTCTACTCAAAGAAAAATAAATGAATGAATGAATGAATAAATAAATAAGTAAATAAATAAATGAAGTATGGGTATTTGAGGAAGTGATTAAGAACTTGATGTTAACCCCTGGCCTCTACATGCACACACACACACACACACACACACACACACACACACACACACACACACACGCACACACACACACACAGATACATACATACATGTATACCCATATATACACACATGCATACACATACATATATGAATATACACATCCATGCACATTCACACACATGAATGCACACTCAACATATACACAAGCACACACTCTGGAATTTCTCTGTGCTTTTTATTTTTGAGATTATAGTATTATTACATTTCTCCCTTTGTTTTACTGTTTTTCTCACTCCACACCCTTCTATATACCCCTCCTGGCTCCTTTTCAGTTTATGGCCCCATGTTTTATTAACTGTTGTTGTATACACACACACAGAGAGACACACATGCAGACACACACACACACACACACACACACACACACACACACACACACAGACTCATAAATATAAACTGCTCAGTCTCTATAATGCTACTATAGTGTTACTTAGATGTATGTATTTAAGGATAACCATTTTGTGTGTTCTTCCAAGGGAAAGATCTCAGCATTCCTTAATTGCCTGGAGTTCTTTGTCCGATGCTGAGGCCTCTTGGACATGCCCCCTGCCCTCTTTGGTATGTCTGTTATTGTCCTTGTTCTGTTCATGATGGGCATTCATGTAGTTGATACACAGTGGATACAGCTTCTTCTATTTCTAGAGACACAATATCACAGCAAACACCCTGATCCTTTAGCTCTTACAATCTCTCTTTCTTTTTCTCATCAAGAATTTGTTACACTTTACACATAGGCACACACATTTTAAAATAGAAGAAGAAAAGAAAACACAGCCTCCCCATCATGTATTCAAAGATGTTGGCTCTCACAAGGCTTAGAAAGCATTCCAAAATCCTAAAAGGAAGGTAATAGCTAATGCCCAGCCCATCTCTCTCCCTGACTTACTGTCTGTCACTCCTTCCCACCACTGTCACCACCACCCTCCACAGCATCAAAGAAATGCCTTTCCTGGCTCCCCATGGAGAGCCTAGCCAACTTCCCAAAACATAGTCAGCAGAGTCCCTCCCTGAAGCAGTATAGCCATCCTACCTGAAGCAGGACTGACACTCTGACCAAGTAGAATGACACTTTCAGGACACAGGAAAGCCATTGAGATGATACAGATGAGTCTGGGTACCAGGATGGCTTTGGGCCACTCCTGGATGAGTACTAACTGTGAAGAGTGTTATAATGCCCACTGAGTGTCCTGCCCAGGTCTGCTTGAAAGGTTGCAAAGGTTGGTCACTCATCATGTCTAGTAATGAACTTGTGTGAGGTGTGACCAAGGCCTCATTTTACTGAAAGCACAGAGAAATGAAGGCATTCAGCCAAGGCTTCACAGCTTACAGATGTGAACAAACCCAGAGACTGGCTTAAGCCGTGTTGCTCTTAGCTGCTGTTCTCATTGCTATGACAAAATACATGACAAAAGTGACTTAGGGAAAAGAGGGTTCATTGTGGCTCACAGGTCATGTCATGGCAGGAGGGCAAGGTGGCAGAGCATTGGGTGGCTGGTCATGTGGCACCATAGTCAGGAAATAGTAAGAGATGGATGCTAGTGCTTGGCTTGCCTTCTCCTTCTTATTCAGCCATGGACCCCACCCTGTGGGACAATGTCATGTGTTCATAGTGAGTCACGTTGGCTTCTCCACAGATGTGCCCATACATCTTCAGGGGCCCCTAGATCAGATCCAGTTGGCAGTCAGTAGGAACCATCAGGAATGAGACACTGAAAATAAAAGTGGTTTCTGTAAATTGTGAATATCACCTATAAAGGGGAAGGACCATCCACATCTCCCATTCATTGGCTAGAAGTTAATCACATTGCTAGACTTCTGCATAGGGAGTGAATAATCCATCAAGGTTTTTATCCTGTGATCCTGCCAACTGAGTTTCCAATACTGTGCGAGAAGCAGGTAGATATATGGAAGCACCCAGCAATGCTTACTGAACTGTGTGACCCCCCTCCTCCTCACCATCATCAACACTTCTCAACAAGCCTTTCATCAGCCCTGGAATCCCGAAGACCTGATGGTGACCAGAAGCAGCGGTTCTCTATAACTGGCTTGGTAGCCACACCCTAGCCCACCTTTTAACTGTTCATTAGTGTGTGTTCATAAGCACTTTCC
Organism: Cricetulus griseus; assembly: GCF_003668045.3. Classification (NCBI taxonomy): domain Eukaryota; kingdom Metazoa; phylum Chordata; class Mammalia; order Rodentia; family Cricetidae; genus Cricetulus; species Cricetulus griseus. Next base: position 224,385,807 of record NC_048597.1, on the reverse strand, counting down.
ATGGAACCCTGAGCATAACTGGATCAAGAGGACAACATGCAGCTAAAACTTCTTTCAGACCTAACCCAAGGTCCGTCACTTGTATCCATTCTTCTGTGTGACAGGCCAGGTCACATTATGAATAGCTTGAAATACACTGTCACTTAATCCTCCATATACATGTTTCTGGTATCCACAAGAATCTGGTGTTAACCCGGCAAGTTGTTAATAAGACAGTACGAAACTGAGAAGCCTTTGCTGTCTTCCCTTAAAGGTGTGCACTAAGATTGTCTTATGGAACATTCTAGCAAATCTGTGAGACATCTGTGTTCACAGATACTCAGCTGTATAGCCTAGGGGGCACACTGCTTTGCTGTCCTATGGATCTGTGCTAGCATCTCTGCTTGCTTCTGGTTCTCACTTCATATTGGAATCCTTGAAGTTTCTCCTGAAATAATTGCTAGCAGTGTCTTAAAGATGGCACCAATGGTACAAAACGAGTGTCTAATTCTTTCCCATCCTGGAGCTGCAGATTGCCTCAGTGTGCCTTTGATTCTGGAAGAAGTACTACTTATTTCGGCCACTGCCTCTGGGAAATTCCTAGATGCCAGTACCATTGTTCTATCAATCTGGTGGCACTCAGTGTGTGTAATGGTTCTCAGCCTCATGCTACTCCCACTTCACCAGGCTGTAACAATAAGTCTTTATTTCATCCACTGGAGCCCCGACACCAAGTGGATGTTTTCCACCAGGCCGCCCAAGTCCTGCCCGCTGCCATGTTAAGGTCCCAATTAACACACAGAGACTTATATTAGGTACAAATGCTGGTTGGCCGATGACTAGGATTTCTCATCTGCTAGCTCATTCTAATTATCATAAATCTATATATTTTATAAGACTTATCTTCTGTAGGATACCTTCCACTGGTGTCCTTATCCCAGGATGACAGGGCAGCTCAGAGCAGAGAGCAGGAGGAAAAGGGAAAGGGAATGACTTCCTTCTTGTCCTTGCTTATATATGATTCTCCCTGCTATGTCACTTCCTGCCTGGATCACCAGTTTTTTACTACATTTCCCAGAATCCTCCTTGACTTCTAGTCCTGCCTAACTTGCTGCCTCATTGGCCAAACAGTAATTTATTTATCATTAAGAAACACATACACAGAAGCACTTCCCCCATCACCAGGCCCCATCAGTATGATTCTATCCATGTGACAGAGTGACAGAATGACAAATTGAATGCAAAGAAGCTTGGCATGTGAGGTCCAGACTGTGGTGTAGAGAAGGACATGCCAGCCCAAAATGGATAGAAAAGGCATCCCTGTGTTCATGATGGTTGGAAATCAAGGGCTGGTGCAGGAGTCAACCCAGTTAACCTGAGACAGAGAGAGAGGGGGGGGAGGGAGAGAGCAACATCATGAGATTCTATGTAAGCTCATACAATCTAGAAAGAGGATAAAAATCCAAGAGGACCTTAAAGAAACATGGGGTCCCTTTACTCTTCTAGCATCAGAGAAACTAGTCCAAATTACCTGAGAGATGGCCAGGTAGCTGGGCAGACACCTGGAAAAGCATGGTAAGTGGGTAAAGGAAGTATTCTAAAGAAGAAGCATTGGTAGATGTTCTAAACCTTGACTGGCAGCCCGAGTGAAATAACAATTAAGGATTCAGTGTAGAGATTCACAAGATGGGAGGTAATAGCAGCTTGACAAGATGAGTTTGAGTAGGGAGCAGGGCAGGAGGCCACAGAAGCTGGCAAGAATGGATTCAAGAGAGAATGAAAGACTGTCATTGAGGACAGCGCCAGAGGGAGGATTTTCAATGTGTTTATTGTACAGAAAATGAGAGAAGTCAGTGCAAACCGTTGGGGAATTAACACAGCATGCTGTGTGTTGTTGATTGAGCTGATTTAAAAGAAAAGGGGAAATATGCCTGACTTAAGAGAGAGGAGCCTGCTATGGTATTGTACTTGGGAGGAGGATGGTGAGTTCAAGGCTGTCCTGGGTTACATAGCAAGTTGCAGTCAAGCCTTGGCTACAATGCCACTCCCAGGTCAAAGTAGGTACATAGTGTGTTCTGGGATTTTTGGCTACATGATGAAGCACTGTTTCCAACAGGGTAGGTAGGAGTGAGGAAATGACTTAGTGCCTCACACTGTAGTATGAAGGCCTGAATTTGGATTCTCAGCCCACATTTACAAAATGCTGTGAATAGGGGTACGTCTGTATCCCCGTCCACGGGGACAGAGACAGGACCATCCCCAGAGCCTCCTGACAACCAGCCTAGCCAATCAGTGAGTGCCAAGTTCAGTGAGAGATCCTGTCTCAAAAGACAAAGTGAAGATGAACGGGAGAAGACACCCAGTGTCAACCCCTGGCTTCCACATATGCACACATCACATACATACACACCACACACACTCGCATGCATGCTTACATGTGTACACACAATTAACTCAAGAAAGGGGCAGGGAACTACATAGATAAAGACAAGTGACCAGGAAGAATCTTAAGAGAGGTTTGCTATTGGATGCTGTGCTTCTGGAATCCACGTTTGCTCACAGTTTTCAGCAACTGTCGTCAGCTGCAGTCAGGGACTATAAACAGGAAGGGGACAACTTTGAGAACTTAACAGATTCACTGACTGAGACAACACTAGGTGTGCACAGGTGCACAGGTACACCTGGGCACAAGCATGTGAGCACACACACACACACACACACACACACACACACACACACACACACACACACACACACGCACACGCACACACCCTCTGCATGGGCACATCTACATCAATATGGAAGCAAGAAGCCCGGAAGGCCAAGTGGAGTAGCCATAAATATTCATGAGGCCCTCATGCTGGTGTGCTTGCCAGGCTGTTCTCAAATAGCGCTGGAATACCACCATTTTGCCGTTTGGTTGTAAATGATCTGAAGATGCAGAGAAGCCCCTGTACCGTTTTACAGTGATGATGTCCATTTAAGTATTTACCCAAACAAGGGTGGAATCATTTACACAACACAGACACCTCGAGTAGCTTGTGTGGGCAACTGCCAAGGTAGTTTTTGCTGCCAAGCATCTTTTTACTTGAATACTGTATGCCTGAGTGTCACCAGAAGCAAAAAGCAGCTTTCTTTGTTGTTTATAGAGAGTTCAGGCAGCAGGTACTGTAGGTTTATAGGCCGGTCTGCCACATACAACCTTTTGCACTGAAGTGAGAGCATCCATGGAGAACACGTAAATGAATGAACAAGCGTGTTTTCCATTCAAACTTCAGGACAGAAACAGGTGGTGCCCAGACTTTGCCTGGTGGCTGTGGTTTTCCATTTTACAAATTTGGAAAATAAAATTATATTTATCACATATTCTGTAGGTGAGTCTCTCCAGTGTTCAGTGGAGGAAATTGATAACACAGTTCCTTCCTTCTTTCCTTCCTTCCTTCCTTCCTTCCTTCCTTCCTCCCTCCCTTCTTCCTTCCTCCCTCCTTTCCTCCTTCTTTCCTTCCTTCTTTCCTTCCTCCCTCCCTCCCTTCCTTCCTTCCTCCTTCCCTCCCTCCCTCCCTCCCCCTCCCCTCTCTCCCTCCTTCCTTCTTTCCATTTCTGTTTTGTGTCTGCACGCTCTTCTTAAGAATCTAAAGAAACTTAGGCATACAGCCTCGCAGCCTCGTGAACTCTTTTCCCCTCCCCTCTCCTTCCTTCCTTCCTTCCTTCCTTTTCTTTCTCCTTGTTCACAGAGTCTCCTATAGCCCAGGCTGCCTTCAAACTGACAATATAGTCAAAATTACCTTGAACTCCTGGTTCCCTCGCCTCAGCCTCCCAGATGCTGGGATATAGGCATGCGACATCTTTCAGCTATTTGTACATTTTTAAGCTCTTAGCTCATTAGCATATGGTGAGGAGGGAAGGCCCTTGTTCTTAGAGAAATCCTACTTTAAAGCCAAAGGGGACTTGTGTGCATTTGTTTGTGTGTTGGCTGGGGGGTGGGGGGTGGGGAGTGGGATGATTTTCAATGAATCAATAAATAGATTTACTCTAAAATGTTTAGTTTTCTTTAATTGAACCTGGTCAACATGTGCTTTCTCACAATAAAAAAGTTACATTTGGGGGCCTGGCAAGGTTGTTCAACAGGTAAAGACATTTGCTGCCAAGTCTGGCAATGTGAGTTACCTCTCTGGAACACACACCGGGGAGGAGAGAACCTAGGACTACAAAGCACACACCTTGGCCCATGTGTACCCACACGCATAATAAATAAGTAAATAAATAAATAAATAAATATTTTTGAAATTATAAAACTATGCCCTCAAAAGCACTTGATAGACCTTACTAGCTATGCTTCATGGTCCTTTGAGAGATGAATCTTCAGAATGCCTTGGCCATCTTTTAAGACCTAACCAATCAACATCAGATCATCTTAGCAGCCAAACCTCCTGCTGCAGCCAGCCCCTTGCTCATTTGAGTGTTAATGGAAAGCTAAGGTTCTTAGCTCAGATTAGCTATGCTCACAAGCATGTCTCTCTTCTCCCGCTTTGGAACTCCTCCCTTCTCTTAATGTAAGTAATGTTTGTGTGTGTGTTTCTGGTATAAGTTACTCCTATTTTGTTGGTGTTATTTGTTTTGTTCTGTTTTCCCCCTCAAGCTGAGAATGTCACCAGAGCACCCTACCCTGCAACAATGGGCAACACACACAAGCTCCAGGTCTAGATTTTAGCTGGAGCTTCTGTCATGGCCTCTTCTTCATGGCTGTGCTCTTGGAGATAGAGAGAAGTGTCACTTCCATGAGGGCTGAGCCTGCCTGTGAGCAAGTGCTTCTGAGGAAAGTCAAGCTGTGTGGGAGTAAGGGAGCAGCCTGCAGGCTCTGCACCTCAGCCCTAGCTTGAAGCTTCACTGCTGGGAGTCCTGAAATCCCTGATAGGAAGTGAGGAATGCCTCTCACTAGCTCTTTGTTCCCTACTCTTCAGGCTGGTCACTGCAATGAGAAGCATCTGTAGTGTCTTGACTTAATGTCACAGTAAATCTCTCGGGACAAGCTTTATAATTACCTCTCACAAGTGAATGAACCTGAGTTTTAACAATGAATGTCAGATGAAAGAGAGGAGGGAAGAAGAAAGAGAGGGGAGAGAAAGGCAAGAAGGTCGGGGATGGAAATTTCCACAGCAGCTTCCTGGGTTCAGATTTAGACCTTCATCTCTCCAGGGCCCCAAGTTCCCTGCTCAACTCTCCCTAGGCAGATGGAAGCCTGCGCCAGGAGGAACCAAGCGCTGCTTCTGTCTGTTTCCCCAGGCTCTGGCATTCACTTCTCAGCCCCTGGACATTACTCTCTGGCAGGAGCCTGGGGAAGGCAAAGGTTAAAGTTTCTGCAGAGAGAGGAAGAGCCACTTCCCCATGCAGTCCACATCTGCCTACTTTGTAGTTATCTTAGTTTGACTTACACTTCCACATCACTGTTCATCACTGAGGGAAGTCAGGACAGGAACTCAAGCAGGGCGGGAACCTGGAGGCAGGAGCTGATGCAGAGACCATGGAGGGGAGCTGTTTACTGGCTTGCTTCCTCTGGCCCGCTCAGCCTGCTTTCTCAGAGAACCCAGGACCACCAGTCCAGTGATGGCACCACCCACAGTAGGATGGGTTCCCCCCCCCATCAGTATTTAAGAAAGTGCCTTACAGCCTGGTCTTATGGAGGGGCTTTCTCAACTGAGGTTCACTCCTTTCCAGTAAGTCTAGCGTGTGTCAAATTAACATAAAACCAGCCAGCACAACGGTTGACCCCACCATTGCCCTGTTTTTCTCATGGGAAGACTTGCATTCCTCTCTGATTCTGATGCTGAAATCCAAGTAAATAAGAGCATGTGTAGTGGTGCCAAGTTGCCTAGACCCCAGCTCCATTATCTGCCGACTGTGTGACTTTAGCATACTCTGTGTCTTAATTCATCTGTCTGTCAAATGGAGGATGCTGTTGGTATCTTCTGCCGAGGTGGTCCAGACCAGACCTGGCACAGACTGCCACCTTGGCTCAGGCCAGTGAGCATACTGAGAAGTGCTGATAACTTGGGTACAGCTGCCATGTTCACTTAGAAGTTTGATTGTAGTCTTTACATTAGAACTGGCTAGGTGTTCTCATGCCTTAGAATATGTGACCCTATGAGATTACCTCTAAGAGACCGAAAAATGGAGCAGCTGGCTTTCTGCCTACCCCTGTCTCTATCCAACTCTCTACTCACTTCCTTTCCTTTCCTTTCCTTTCCTTTCCTTTCCTTTCCTTTCCTTTCCTTTCCTTTCCTTTCCTTCTTTTCCTCTTTCAGAGGCATTGGTGGAACTGAGCTTAGGGTATTATGTTTTAATGAATTAATCAGAAGTTCAGAGCCAAGTTAGTTGGAATATACTGTCTGACTGCATTGGCAGCATACTCCAGCCCAAGTGGTGGACCTGAGTTCCCAGTTCTTGGGGAACCAGGATTGGAGATGTCTCACCATCTCAGCTGGGCATGCCCCTTTGTTTACACCTTCAACTTGACACAATCTAGAATCTCTGGAAGAGATTCATAATGAAGAATTATATGGATCACAGTGGCCTCGGAGTGTGTCTAGGAGGGATTGTCTTCATTGCTGATTGCCCACTATGGGTAGTACCATTCCTTAGGCAGGGGTTCCTGAACAGTATAAAAGAGCACAAAGCTCATTGAGAGCATGAGTAAGCAACGACTGCATACATTTTCTCTGCTCTTAACTATGGATGTGTTCTGACTACCTGCTATTATGGACTGACTGCAACCCACAGTTGTAAGCCAGGAAACCCTTTTCCCACTAAGTTGCTTTTGTGGTGACATTTATCATGGCAACAGAAATGGAGGTAGGACAGGGGCAAGAAAGCTCAGAATAGCAGGGAAGGGAAAATAGGGCTCTTCTGTTTTCTCCTTGATGTTTCTCTATTCAAAATTAAATGCTTTTGACTGTGTTTGTGAGGAAAACGAAATAAATATATTTTAAAGAAATAGGGCTTTTTCTCTCTTTCTTCTCTCTCAAAAAGTAGGCTTTACTCTAGTCCTATAAAACAAGGAAAGTATCCATAATATTTATCCAGAGGAGAAAGTGTTAAGTTATAGCAGATCAATTTAGAAAAAAAATATTTGTTATAATAGCATTAGTCTTTTTGTTTCATGCTGGAGAAAAATTAAGAAATTTAGTAATTTTTATGATTTTGCATAATAAAATTACATTAAGATTTGTGATGTAGGGCCTGGAGAGATGACTCAGTGGTTAAGAGCACCAGGACTCTTGCAGAGTACCCAGATTCAAGTCCCAGCACCCAAATGGCTGATTCCCCCAGTTCCAGGGGATCTGAAGCCCTCTTCCGTTATCCACAGGCACTGCGCACACATGGTACTTATATGGCGTGCAAACAAAACAGCGGTACACATAAAAAAATATTAATGCTTTAGAATCCTTTTTGCATCTATTAGTTATTTAAGTAAGAGGTAGTGGTAATGGATGTATCTTACTCCTGAACAATGTATAAATTGAAGAATAGCATTCTCAGAATGTCAATAGGAAAAGAAAGCCTTTAATTTTTCCCTTTCTGTGGCAGGAGAAATGACACAGAGTTCAAAAGTGTTTCCTGTTCTTCCAGAGCTGAGTTCACTTCCTAGTTGCCACATCAGGTGGCTCACATCTACTAGTAACTTCAGTTCTGGGGAATTGATACTCTCTGCTGGACTCCAAGGGTACTGCACACACACATACACACACACACACACACACACACACACACACACACACACACACTCACACACACACACAGACACACACACACACACACACCACCACCACCACCACCACACACACACACACACACACTTACACTTTTTTTGGGGGGGGCATGTTCAAGACAGTGTTGCTCTGTATTGCTTTGGAGCCTGTCCTGGAACTCGCTCTGGAGACCAGGCTAACCTCAAACTCACAGAGATCTGCCTGCTTCTGCCTCCCGAGTGCTAGGATTAAGGTCATGTACCACCAACACCCAGCTTACACACACTTTTAAAATAAAAATATTTTAAAATTTTTCTCCTTTATGCAGAGACTTAACTTTTGAATCTCCAACCCCCCGTCCGTGTGTGTGTGTGTGTGTGTGTGTGTGTGTGTGTGTGTGTGTGTGTACATGTGTGAGTGGGGTTGTGGTGAGGATGAAGAGTTGACTTGGTATTCCGTCTACTAAAGACAAGTCATTAGACATCAGTTTGGTATTTTTTTTAAAGTCCCATCCCTGTTAGGTGGAGTTCATAGCCATAAATGTGATCATGTTCTACATGCAACCCTCCTTCTCTTTGAGTCCACAGTGCATGTCCCAAGAATCTTAAGACAGAAAGTAGAAGATAAGCCTTCACGACAGCTGCTTACTTCAAAGGTAAAAATCAATCTCTCTCCCTTGTAATCTGATAAGCTGATGGGCACAGCCATCCTGGACTTCCTCATTCCTATTGCAAACACACAGCTAGCTTTGAGAGTGATAAAAGTATGAGACAAATGAAACCTGATCTGTGTAAATGGAACATTTCTGTGGTAGCCTTCAAAAAAGGCTGTGAACTGCATGTCTCACTTAAAGCAGCTAGGCGTCCTTCCCTCTACACAGCTCCGATGTTGCTGTGTTCTGGGGTCTGACACAGGAAACATGGTGGAGGGCAAAGCCATTTAGGTCATTTGGTGCTGTCAGAACCAGGGTTTGTATTGATCAGCCCTGACAATTCAATCTTATTGTAAATCTGTCATCCCAATGTGGTCTGACCATGACACTCTAACAACAGGCTATTTTGCTAGAGTCACTTATTTTCTGGAGAACAGAGGAAATGAGAGAGCAAATACATAAACCTGGATCCAAGCAACAGTACCCAGACATGGAGGCTGTGGATGTGGCTATGTTGGCAAAGCGCCTGCCTAGCGCCCAGGAAAACCTGGGTTCTGTCCCCAACACTGCAAAACCTAGATATTCATGATGGCACACACCTGCAGTCCCAGCACTTGGGAAGAAGAAGCAGGAGGAACAGGAGTTCAAGGTCATCCTCAGCTGCATAGTGAGTTCATGACCAGTCTGGGACACATGAGACCCTGTCTCAAACAGCAGAAGGAACAATGGGAATCCAACCCCCATTTGTAGCTATATGGATATGAGAACTCTGAGCAGTAAGCATTCCTGGAAAGCTGAAATGATGCAAAGTGATTTGTTGCAAGTTTGTGACAAGCCGGCATATTTGCATCTCATTTGAATTCTACTATGTTCCCAGGAAGCGGTGCAAGCGGAATTTCTTCAGTCAGTTTTATCTTTTATTGGCAGTGTGAGCAAGAAACTCGTGCATAACAGGTATGGGTCTGAAATCAGATTACTGCTAAATGCTTTAGGTTTTCCTTCAGAAATATTTATCTTCTCTGTTGGTAATTTTATTGTTTTGTTTAGGTATTTCCCTCCCTCTCCTGTTAGTGAGTCTGGCCCTATGATTGTTAAATTCCAATTCCTAGGAAACTGACCGGGATATATTAGCTGGTCCTTAATAAATATTGGTTGAATGAGTTATTAATGAATGATGAATGAATATTTAAATTGTGGACCTGGAAATAAACTCCATTTTTTTCAAGAAAAAGTTTGATTGAAGCTATCTTTGGAAAGCATATTTTATTTGAATTGCCATCAGAGAGCCGAGACCTAAGGAGATTTAATTGGTCACTCTGTGACATGTGAGGGGAAAGACCTGAGCTTCTGCCATGGATGTCAAATGTCTACTTTCTGATCAGCTGCCAGCTACAAAGCAACATACTCTGGAGGAATGTATCCTAGACTAGCTCAGAATACGGTGTGAAGCTGGTTTGGAGGAGTCTTCAGGTTAAGGAATGTGTAAAACTATGGGCCAGGAACACCCACCTAGCCATTTCTTTCAATGTGAAAAGAGGATACGTTGTGAGTTCCATTATCAAGAACACTCAGCACACAAGACTTTGAAAGACCATTACCAAGAATACAACATATTATTTATTGATTTAACTTACTTGTTGTATATGTGTGTGCACATGTGTGCATGCCGTCGCATATACGTGAAGGTCAGGAGACAACTTGCAGGAGTCACTTCACTGCTTCTGCTATGTGGATCCTGGAGACCAGACTAGGTCACTGGTTTTGGTAAAAACACTTTACCCAATAAACCATCTCATTGGCTTTTCAGTGAATTCTTAATAATGTTAAACATTACATCTTGATGTCTAATTATGAA